>NC_060122.1:835848153-836150653 GCF_021461395.2 Schistocerca americana | reverse complement strand
CCAGCGTCGCTCTATTTTCCCTCTGAAGCTCTTGACAACCTCGGTTTCCATCAATTTATCCAGGTCCCTTCTCCTGAATTTTCTGACTGTTTGCAGTTTCTTCAGTTTCAGTTCTAGTAGTTCACGTTCAGTCGCGTTGCATAATTTTTTGTGTGATGCCACTACATTACAATAAAAATTACCCAAAGCGACTGAACTTAAAAAACTTTCAAAAAGTGTCTGACTTCGCTAAGATTCTATGAATTAGTTTTAATCCTAGGATAGCTACACGCATACGCTTAATTTTTAAATTAGACGTAGCACCCATTCAGCTGAAATGAAGTCAAAACACGAACGAGGGCAATGTACGTTCAGGCAGCCGACTTCCTTGTATGACGCGACCACCAGAACTTAAAATTTATTTGGCAGCTGGGAGAATAAGGCCCAATCGATTTGTTTACTTGTCGATTTACCCGACATGTGGTGGAACGATACGTAGTCGAAATGATTCACTGTTTTTCAAAAGGCGACAGTACGCCCTGTGTTCAGTCGGAGAGTCTCTGCAAACTTCTAAGTTCATAGCCCAGATAGGCGACGCATGTGGATTTCGACTTCAGATTTGTCGATTCAGAAATATTGATGAGAATCACAAGCTAAGTCTCGTGAAGTATTGAGGGAAGAAACGTAGCTTCTATTTCCGCCCGTGCATAAACCCAAGGAATATAAACTCGCTAAGTCACTATGAAGCACTTGACCTGCATTGAAAACAAAAGTAATAATGAAAATTATCCAGCGCAACTGAAGTTGAACAATATTTACAACCTGCGTAAGTTTCCTGATATGCGGTGAACTATTTTTAAAGTCCTTACATGAGCACTCACACATAGTTAATGTTTAATTAACTCGAGCTCCCATTGAATTGAAATAAAGTCCTGGTACAGCTCCTAATAATACAGGGTTATTACAAATGATTGAAGCGATTTCACAGCTCTACAATAACTTTATTTTTTGAGATATTTTCACAAAGCTTTGCACACACAAACAAAAACTCGAAAAGTTTTTTTAGGCATTCACAAATGTTCGATAAGTGCCCCTTTAGTGATTCGGCAGACATCAAGCCGACAATCAAGTTCCTCCCACACTCGGCGCAGCATGTCCCCATCTATGAGTTCGAAAGCATCGTTGATGCGAGCTCGCAGTTCTGGCACGTTTCTTGGCAGAGGAGGTTTAAACACTGAATCTTTCACATAACCCCACAGAAAGAAATGGCGTGGGGTTAAGTCGGGAGAGCGTGGAAGCCATGACATGAATTGCTGATCATGATCTCCACCACGACCGATCCATCGGTTTTCCAATCTCCTGTTTAAGAAATGCCAAACATCATGATGGAAGTGCGGTGGAGCACCATCCTGTTGAAAGATGAAGTCGGCGCTGTCGGTTTCCAGTTGTGGCATGAGCCAATTTTCCAGCATTTCCAGATACACGTGTCCTGTAACGTTTTTTTCGCAGAAGAAAAAGGGGCCGTAAACTTTAAACCGTGAGATTGCACAAAACACGTTAACTTTTGGTGAATTGCGAATTTGCTGCACGAATGTGTGAGGATTCTCTACCGCCCAGATTTGCACATTGTGTCTCTTCACTTCACCATTAAGAAAAAATGTTGCTTCATCACTCAAAACAAGTTTCGCACTGAACGCATCCTCTTCCATGAGCTGTTGCAACCGCGCCGAACATTCAAAGCGTTTGACTTTGTCATTGGGTGTCAGGGCTTCTAGCAATTGTAAACGGTAAGGCTTCTGCTTTAGCCTTTTCCGTAAGATTTTCCAAACCGTCGGCTGTGGTAAGTTTAGCTCCCTGCTTGCTTTATTCATCGACTTACGCGCGCTACGCGTGAAACTTGCCCGCACGCGTTCAAACGTTTCTTCGCTCACTGCAGGCTGACCCGTTGATTTCCCCTTACAGAGGCATCCAGAAGCTTTAAACTGCGCGTACCATCGCCGAACGGAGTTAGCAGTTGGTGGATCTTTGTTGAACTTCGTCCTGAAGTGTCGTTGCACTGTTATGACTGACTGATGTGAGTGCATTTCAAGCACGACATACGCTTTCTCGGCTCCTGTCGCCATTTTGTCTCACTGCGCTCTCGAGCGCTCTGGCGGCAGAAACCTGAAGTGCGGCTTCAACCGAACAAAACTTTATGAGTTTTTCTACGTATCTGTAGTGTGTCGTGACCATATGTCAATGAATGGAGCTACAGTGAATTTATGAAATCGCTTCAATCATTTGTAATAGCCCTGTATATTCGATACCTCATCCCGAAACGCACCCTCTCGAAACCTGGCGAGCAACCTACACAGCGATGCAGAGCGCCTCTCTTGCAGAGTCTGCCACTTGAGTTTGCTATACATCTCCGTAACGCTATCACGGTTACCAAATAACCCTGTGACGAAACGCGCCGCTCTTCTTTGGATCTTCTCTATATCCTCCGTCAACCCGATCTGGTACGGATCCCACACTGATGAGCAATGCTCAAGTATAGGTCGAACGAATGTTTTGTAAGCCACTTCCTTTGTTGATGGACTACATTTTCTAAGGACTCTCCCAATGAATCTCACAACCTGGTACCCGCCTTACCAACAATTAATTTTATATGATCATTCCACTTCAAATCGTTCCGCACGCATACTCCCAGATATTTTACAGAAGTAACTGCTACCAGTGTTTGTTCCGCTATCATATAATCATACAATAAAGGATCCTTCTTTCTATGTATTCGCAATACATTACATTTGTCTATGTTAAGGGTGAGTTGCCACTCCCTGCACCAAGTGCCTATCCGCTGCAGATCTTCCTGCATTTCGCTACAATTTTCTAATGCTGCAACTTCTCTGTATACTACAGCATCATCCGCGAAAAGCCGCATGGAACTTCCGACACTATCTACTAGGTCATTTATATATATTGTGAAAAGCAATGGTCCCATAACACTCCCCTGTGGCACGCCAGAGGTTACTTTAACGTCTGTAGACGTCTCTCCATTGATAACAACATACTGTGGTCTGTTTGCTAAGAACTCTTCAATCCAGCCACAGAGCTGGTCTGATATTCCGTAGGTTCTTACTTTGTTTATCAGGCGACAGTGCGGAACTGTATCGAACGCCTTCCATAAGTCAAGGAAAATAGCATCTACCTGGGAGCCTGTATCTAATATTTCCTGGGTCTCATGAACAAATTAAGCGAGCTGGGTCTCACACGATCGCTGTTTCCGGAATCCATGTTGATTCCTACAGAGTAGATTCTGGGTTTCCAAAAACGACGTGATACTCGATCAAAAAACATGTTCTAAAATTCTACAACAGATTGACGTCGGAGATATAGGTCTTGAAGACTGGGACTACCTGTGCTCTTTTCCAATCATTTGGAACCTTCCGTTCCTCTAGAGACTTGCGGTACACGGCTGTTAGAAGGGGGGCAAGTTCTTTCGCGTACTCTGTGTAGAATCGAATTGGTATCCCGTCAGGTCCAGTGGACTTTCCTCTGTTGAGTGATTCCAGTTGCTTTTCTATTCCTTGGACACTTATTTCGATGTCAGACATTTTTTCGTTTGTGCGAGGATTTAGAGAAGGAACTGCAGTGCGGTCTTCCTCTGTGAAACAGCTTTGGAAAAAGGTGTTTAGTATTTCAGCTTTACGCGTGTCATCCTCTGTTTCAATGCCATCATCATGCCGGAGTGTCTGGATATGCTGTTTCGAGCCACTTACTGATTTAACGTAAGACCAGAACTTCCTAGGATTTTCTGTCAAGTCGGTACATAGAATTTTACTTTCGAATTCACTAAACGCTTCACGCATAGCCCTCCTTACGCTAACTTTGACATCGTTTAGCTTCTGTTTGTCTGAGAGGTTTTGGCTGCGTTTAAACTTTGAGTGAAGCTCTTTTTGCTTTCGCAGTAGTTTCCTAACTTTGTTGTTGAACAACGGTGGGTTTTTCCCGTCCCTCATAGTTTTACTCGGCACGTACCTGTCTAAAACGCATTTTACGATTGCCTTGAACTTTTTCCATAAACACTCAACATCGTCAGTGTCGGAACAGAAATTTTCGTTTTGATCTGTTAGGTAGTCTGAAATCTGCCTTCTATTACTCTTGCTAAACAGATAAACCTTCCCCCTTTTTTTATATTCCTATTAACTTCCATATTTAGGGATGCTGCAACGGCCTTATAATCACTGATTCCCTGTTCTGCACTTACAGAGTCGAAAAGTTATCAGTAGGTCCAAGATGTTATCTCCACGAGTCGGTTCTCTGTTTAATTGCTCTAGGTAATTTTCGGACAGTGCACTCAGTATAATGTCATTCGATGCTCTGTCCCTACCACCCGTCCTAAACATGTGAGTGTCCCAGTCTATATCTGGTAAATTGAAATCTCCACCTAAGACTATAACATGCTGAGAAAATTTATGTGAAATGTATTCCAAATTTTCTCTCAGTTGTTCTGCCACTAATGCTGCTGAGTCGGGAGGTCGGTAAAAGGAGCCAACTATTAACCTAGCTCGGTTGTTGAGTGCAACTTCCACCCATAATAATTCACAGGAACTATCCACTTCTACTTCACTACAGGATAAACTACTACTAACAGCGACACACACGCCACCACCGGTTGCATGCAATCTATCCTTTCTAAACACCGTCTGTGCCTTTGTAAAAATTTCGGCAGAATTTATCTCTGGCTTCAGCCAGCTTTCTGTACCTATAACGATTTCAGCTTCGGTGCTTTCTATCAGCGCTTGAAGTTCCGGTACTTTACCAATGCCGCTTCGACAGTTTACAATTACAATACCGATTGCTGCTTGGTCCCCGCATGTCCTGACTTTGCCCCGCATTCTTTGAGACTGTTTCCCTTTCTGTACTTGCCCGAGGCCATCTAACCTAAAAAACCGCCCAGTCCACGCCACACAACCCCTGCTACTCGTGTAGCCGCTTGCTGCTTGTAGTGGACTCCTGACCTATCCAGCGGAACCCGAAACCCCACCACCCTATGGCGCAAGTCGGGGACTCTGCAGCCCACACGGTCGCAGAACCGTCTCAGCCTCTGATTCAGACCCTCCACTCGGCTCTGTACCAAAGGTCCGCAGTCAGTCCTGTCGACGATGCTGCAGATGGTGAGCTCTGCTTTCATCCCGCTAGCGAGACTGGCAGTCTTCACCAAATCAGATAGCCGCCGGAAGCCAGAGAGGATTTCCTCCGATCCATAGCGACACACATCATTGGTGCCGACATGAGCGACCACCTGCAGATGGGTGCACCCTGTACCCTTCATGGCATCCGGAAGGACCCTTTCCACATCTGGAATGACTCCCCCCAGTATGCACACGGAGTGCACATTGGTTTTCTTCCCCTCTCTTGCTGCCATATCCCTAAGGGGCCCATTACGCGCCTGACGTTGGAGCTCCCAACTACCAGTAAGCCTACCCTCTGCGACCGCCCGGATCTTGCAGACTGAGGGGCAACCTCTGGAACAGGACAAGCAGCCATGTCCGGCCGAAGATCAGTATCAGCCTGAGACAGAGCCTGAAACCAGTTCGTCAGATAAACTGGAGAGGCCTTCCGTTCAGCCCTCCGGAATGTCTTTCGACCCCTGCCACACCTCGAGACGACCTCCCACTCTACCACAGGTGAGGGATGAGCCTCAATGTGGGCAGTATACCGGGCAGCCACAGTCGAAGTCCGATTGGGGGATGCGTGGGACGAGTTGGCCGTCCCTGACAAACCCCCATCCAGACCCTCACAGTGATGCCCATTGGCAACAGCCTCAAGCTGTGTGACCGAAGCCAACACTGCCTGAAGCTGGGAGCCTGACGGCCGTCCACGCAGGTAATTCAATTAATTAAAGTCGTCCGTCCGTAGTAGAGGTAATACTAACTGGCATTATCATTTTTAATAATGCTTTTCATACTTCGTTCCTGCGGTGGTCATTGTGACGCGTCCCAACTTCCGAACAATTAGGCTTCGGAAGAATGCAACATCAGCACTTCAGTCTAAATTCTGAATTATTTTCGCAACATAGTTACAGAACGCAAAAATAAAAGTCATCTGGTTACTGCTGGTTTTCTTCTAAGTATTTGCACTACTCCTGATAAGAAGTCCGAAAATGGTCTCCTTCCGAAATATCGCACATTTCGCGATTGTACTGTCGCACCGAATTACAAGTTCATACAAGCTCACAGTAGATCACTACCTACGTACCACGTGTCATATCAGTTTCGTAAGATTTTTTATTCTTTTTTCAAGTGTTGTTACGCACCTTTTTCTCGTTATTATCTCAATTAGTTTCATCTGTTTACATAGCTAATTTCTGCCCCTAATACTATGTCCTAAATGTTACTCAAGTATATTAACTTATTCTGTTTTGTGTGTTCGTACATCTACTCGTTATCTGTGTCTAGTTAGAGCATTGATTGAGTAATGGTTATTCGTACCTGCCGACTAAACAAATATATTATAGTGAAGTTCGCCACAAATTTTGATAGAGCTTGGCAAACGCCGTGCATCTACATCCAGCAGTGTTCGAATGGTTCAAATGGCTCTGAGCACTATGGGACTTAACATCTGAGGTCATCAGTCCCCTAGAACTACTTAAACCTAACTAACCTATCACACACACCCATGCCCGAGGCAGGATTCGAACCTGCGACCGTAGCAGTCGCGCCGTTCCGGACTGAAGCGCCTAGAACCGCTCGGCCACCGAGGCCGGCTCCAGCAGTGCCCTGTAGCATTTTTATAACAGTTATCAAATTTCTAAGCAAAACCAAACTTTAGAAAATATGGCTGCAACAGTTCAACAAAGGGCATGGCGATGTCACGGGTCAAGAATGTTATGATGCGGTCAGCAATTAGGCTCCTTGATCTGCCAGTGTCTAGGGAATTACCCGCCATACATGCTGTAATACCTGATCCGCTTTGTGAACGTAAGAGATGTTAGTTCTTCGTTACTTGGCTGACTAATGCAGTAGGTTTGAAGACGCCAGTAACTTGGCACCTTGCTTCAGCTTATCCTGAGACAGATGGTCTAGAACTCACCCACGTTCCACGTCTGGAAGCAGTTCCTCATTATTTGTAGCACTTCTTTCCGTTTTGCGTATTCTACTTACGATTTAACAGCGTTACGTGGCCGTGTCTTTGATGGGTGACTATCCAGTCTGCCGAGTGCTGTTGGCAAACGGGGTGCACTCAGCCCTTGTGAAGCAAACTGAGGAGCTACTTGATTGAGAAGTAGCGGCTCCGGTCTCGTAAACTGACATACGGCCAGGAGAGTTCGGGAGGAGTTTAGTTAGGTTTATGTGGTCCCTGTGCCTATTTCTAACCAGGAGCAATATATTGTTGATGACCGTAATGATGCAAGAGAACGAGAATCTGTATGATGATATGCATTGCTGGATAGCAATGCATAGTCTTGGAATCGATTCTTTGTGGCTACTTCACAGTTTTCTGCAGTGTAAAGGAAAGTCTTCTGAAGCCAGCCGATTAGCTAGCTACTAGGATGAAGAATTAGCATGGCATCCACAACGCAAATTATTATTATGAAAAAGGTCTGTTCGTCAAAGTAGACATCGTTACCGTTTAACAAACGTGAGGATTTGCGAATGTGTTTTGTAGTCTTCTTAGTCCAAAAGCTAAATCTGCCGAGTTGTATTGAAACCGCTTCTACAAGGTCCATTCAATAATTAACCCGTAAAGTTGTATAAAAAATACAAAACTTCGACAAAGTTTGTGCTTCTTTGTTATTTTTTGGTGGTGTCCTAGAACTATTATCAGCCAAGCAACCCCTAATTAGGGGGTGCTGCCCCGGCACGCCTGCCTCGCGAATGGAATGCTAGGAATCAGTGAAACAAGATGGCGGAACCCTTGCAGGTTTTCACCAACATAGAGCAGCGGAGTGTCATCAGATGTCTGTTAGTCGAAGGGTTGAAAGCAATCGAAATTCGACCTCGGATGGCAAAACTATACGATGAAAGTCGTTTGAGTCGAACACAAGGGCAGATAGGTTCAAACTGAGTGTAACAAGTGTTGAAGATTTGCCACGCCCAGGCCGCACTGTCCGTCTGTGCAATCGCGGACAACAAGGCTGCGAGAGTTGCTGAGTTGATACTGGAAAACTGGCGTGTTACGGTGGGTGACTTCCAGCAACGATGAACTCTCGTGTCGGATCAGGCAACTCTATTGTCTTCGCCTTACCGTAACGGGAAATTTGGCTGCATGCTGAACTCACTGAAAGAAGTTCTTAGTGGCTCAAGGTTCGCTGATGATGAGGAAGTCCAGGCAACAGTGCATAATTGATTGCAAAAGATCCCAAGAATTCTTCGGACGTGGAATTGAGAAGCTTGTCGAGCGCTGGCTTAGATGTATAAAACTTGAGAGGGATGAGGTTGAAAAGTAAGAAAGTATTGCATTCCATTCTCGTAACAGATTCTTTTAAAAAATGTCCAGTTTTTATTGAAAACATCTTGTATATGCCCATAAAATCTTTCCGTTCGTATAGATAAATCACACCCAATAAAGAGTGTTGACTTTCAGATAAGGCATCATTGTTAACTAGTACGAGCCATAACATGTTCAAGTGTTATGTGCTACGAATGACAGACGAAAATATTTCGCTAGCAGCAGAAGAGAGATTTAGTTATGAATCCAACGTTATTAGTACGCTTCTAAGTGTTTTCAGGGCCTGTTATGCTGTGTATCAAAATGTTTCAAAACTTTGTTTACCTCCATTTAGCCAAATTCATTCAAACAAAAGCCGGCCGCTGTGGCCGAGCGGTTCTAGGCGCTTCAGTCCGGAACAGTGCGACCGCTACGGTCGCAGGTTCGAATCCTGCCTCGGGCATGGATGTGTGTGATGTCCTTAGTTTACGTTTAAGTAGTTCTAAGTTCTAAGGGACTGATGACCTAAGATGTTAAGTCCCACAGTGCTCAGAGCCATTTGAACCTTTTTTTTTTCATTCAAACAATTTTACTGTGACGTAACAAACACAATGCCTTTCCGAGTCCTGACGGAGTACCACCTATGTAACTTTGAGATACTCGTACCAACTAATCTCCATGCGTTTAAAGTCAAATGAAAAGTCTTTCGGTCGGTGCTCGCGTGTGGAAACATCCCACCAAGAAATCCAAGGTCCAGGTTCTCGTTAGCGACTACTTGATTTCCAGCTTCGCCATTTGTGCCTTTCTGCGCTCCCTCCAGCGGTCGGATAAGCAGACAGTACGCCTCGTTGTCTGAGTCCGACCATCTCGTTATGGAACGAGCTGCCTGCTCGCTCTTACTTACCCTTTAAAGCCGCGACTCGCAATGACAGTCATGTGATACGACCAGCTGCCACTTGTTCAACGCTTTCTCAGCGACCAGACAAGTACATCGAGGCTCGCTGGATTAGCAGTACTGGTACATCCATCAGTGCGTGCTGTTTTTCTTTTATGTCAATCATGTAGAGCCGAACAACACATCAGCAAAACTTAGCTCCAATGCGGGATACTGCATACATGATACTTTTGTCGTGCAAGAGTTTCTAACGTGTTGTATAACTGATTATTTGTATATGTAAGCCGCGTCAGAACGTAACATGATGAACCCACCTTTCGGCTACTACTTGAACTGTCCTTCATAGGACTGTACCGGGTTACTGCAGCCGCGCAGCTTAATTATACTGTCCTCATTCCTACCCTTACATTCGTTAGAAAGAGCGTAATTAAAAATAGTTGTCGGCGACGAAAAAATAAAACATTTTATCTTAAACAGTAGTTTGGATGCTTCCATTTGCTGGTCAAACTGCACAGAAGAAATATTTGCCTGGCCAGGATGTGGAAAGAAACAGGATATACTGTAGATATTAACATTCCGTCGGTAAGGATGCACCTATATACGAGTATGTACGATCGCTTGACAGCAGTTCCGCACACTCCGATAGTCAATTCTAATTTTTCTTAACTGTCTCATTTTTAAGTAATAAAATGTTACTTTCAGGTCTGTATTCTATGCGCCTGATCACGCGAAAGTGTTTAGACATATATTAGTGTATTTAATTTCACTCACTGTAATCAATGTTTTTAAGAAACCTGTAAATCTGTCATTAAGGATTTGATTAACAACAAAATATTGCACCAGTTGGGTTTTCTCACGCACAACGCGACACGTTTCGGCAATTTTCCCTGTTGTGTGTCGCAATAAGCCTAGATCTACTTCAGAGGGAGGTCGGGCGGTTACCACGTTGTTGTTGTGGTCTTCAGTCTTGAGACTGGTTTGATGCAGCCCTCCATGCTACTCTATCCTGTGCAAGCTTCTTCATCTCCCAGTACCTACTGCAGCCTACATCCTTCTGAATCTGCTTGGTGTATTCATCTCTTGGTCTCCCTCTACGATTTTTACCCTCCGCGCTGCCCTCCAATACTAAATTTGTGATCCCTTGATGCCTCAGAACATGTCCTACCAACCGGTCTCTTCTTCTTGTCAAGTTGTGCCACTAACTCCTCTTCTCCCCAATCCTATTCAATACCTCCTCATTAGTTATATCATCTACCCATCTAATCTTCAGCATTCTTCTGTAGCACCACATTTCGAAAGCTTCTATTCGCTTCTTGTCCAAACTAGTCATCGTCCATGTTTCACTTCCATACATGGCTACACTCCATACAAATACTTTCAGAAACGACTTCCTGGCACTTAAATCTATGCTCGATGTTAACAAATTTCTCGTCTTCAGAAACGTTTTCCTTGCCATTGCCAGTCTACATTTTATATCCTCTCTACTTCGACCATCATCAGTTATTTTGCTCCCCAAATAGCAAAACTCCTTTACTACTTTAAGTGTCTCATTTCCTAATCTAATTCCATCAGCACAACCCGACTTAATTTGACCACATTCCATTATCCTCGATTTGTTTTTGTTGATGTTCATCTTATATCTTCCTTTCAAGACACTGTCCATTCCGTTCAACTGCTCTTCCAAGTCCTTTGCTGTCTCTGACAGAATTGCAATGTCATCGGCGAACCTCAATGTTTTTATTTCTTCTCCATGGATTTTAATACCTACTCCGAATTTTTCTTTTGTTTCCTTTACTGGTTGTTCAATATACAGATTGAATAACATCGGGGAGAAGCTACAACCCTGTCTCACTCCCCTCCCAACCACTGCTTCTCTTTCGTGCCCCTCGACTCTTATAACTGCCATCTGGTTTCTGTACAAATGTTGCCTTTCGCTCCTTGTATTTTACCCCTGCCATCTTTAGAATTTGAAAGAGAGTATTCCAGTCAACATTGTTAAAAGCTTTCTCTAAGTCTACAAATGCTAGAAACGTAGGTTTGTCTTTCCTTAATCTTTCCTCTAAGGTAAGCCGTAAGATCAGTATTGCCTCACGTGTTCCAACATTTCTACGGAATCCAAACTCATCTTCCCCGAGGTCGGCTTCTACCAGTTTTCCCATTCGTCTGTAAAGAATTCACGTCACATCTGTCAACACCACAACACATACAAAATAATGGTTAACTCGAGTAAGACGCTTTAAAGTCGAATACTTAACTTGGATGCAGTACATGTTCATTTGAATGACTATGTTATTATTACTGTCACTTAGCACAAGAAAAACGGTTTGTAACGTTGAATAGTACTAATTGACATTGACGTATCAGTGAACATTTGGTTATAAACTTCGGTACACAGTTCTGAATAATAATACTAGCGCTGTCAGAACTGAGCTGTGATGTTTCTGCTCCCATAATCGGCTATCACGTGGTGTGGCAAGCCCTCCTGTGCTCTGACGTAAGTAGTCTTCCGGCAGTGGCGACATACGGAACCTCTTCAGAGCGTGCCTTCGCCGAAGTCTCTAATTCGTGGCTGCTTCTGGCAGCGACTGACTTTAGTTAATGGTTCCGTCGTGAGGTCCTTTCAGAGTATGCTGTTGCGATAGCTCCATACTTAACAATCATATAGAACCGCTCGCTCGACGAAAGACCCGCACCCAAAGACTGGAAAGTTGCACAGGTCACACCAACATTCAAGAAAGGTAGTAGGAGCAATCCACTAAACTCCAGGCCCATATCATTAACGTCGATATGCAGCAGGATTTTGGAGCATATATTGTGTTCGAATATTATGAATTACCTCGAAGAAAACGGTCTATTGACACACAGTCAACATAGATTTAGAAAACATCGTTCTTGTGAAACACAACTAGCTCTTTACTCGCACGAAGTGTTGAGTGCTATTGACGAGGGATTTCAAATTGATTGCGTATTTTTAGATTTTCAAAAGGCTTTTGGCACTGTACCACACAAGTGGCTAGTAGTGAAATTGCATGCTTATGGAATACCGTCTCAGTTACGTGACTGGATTTGTGGTTTCCTGTCAGAGAGGTCACAGTTCATAGTAATTGACGGAAAGTAATCGAGTAAAACAAAAGTGATTTCTGGCGTTCCCCAAGGTAGTTTTATAGTCCCTTTGCTCTTCCTTATCCATATAAACAATTTAGGAGACAATCTCAGCAGTTGTCTTAGGTTGATTGCAGATGATACTGCCGTTTATCGTCCAGTAAAGTAATCAGAAGATCAAAACCAACTGCAAAACTACACTCCTGGAAATGGAAAAAAGAACACATTGACACCGGTGTGTCAGACCCACCATACTTGCTCCGGACACTGCGAGAGGGCTGTACAAGCAACGATCACACGCACGGCACAGCGGACACACCAGGAACCGCGGTGTTGGCCGTCGAATGGCGCTAGCTGCGCAGCATTTGTGCACCGCCGCCGTCCGTGTCAGCCAGTTTGCCGTGGCATACGGAGCTCCATCGCAGTCTTTAACACTGGTAGCATGCCGCGACAGCGTGGACGTGAACCGTATGTGCAGTTGACGGACTTTGAGCGAGGGCGTATAGTGGGCATGCGGGAGGCCGGGTGGACGTACCGCCGAATTGCTCAACACGTGGGGCGTGAGGTCTCCACAGTACATCGATGTTGTCGCCAGTGGTCGGCGGAAGGTGCACGTGCCCGTCGACCTGGGACCGGACCGCAGCGACCCACGGATGCACGTCAAGACCGTAGGATCCTATGCAGTGCCGTAGGGGACCGCACCGCCACTTCCCAGCAAATTAGGGACACTGTTGCTCCTGGGGTATCGGCGAGGACCATTCGCAACCGTCTCCATGAAGCTGGGCTACGGTCCCGCACACCGTTAGGCCGTCTTCCGCTCACGCCCCAACATCGTGCAGCCCGCCTCCAGTGGTGTCGCGACAGGCGTGAATGGAAGGACGAATGGAGACGTGCCGTCTTCAGCGATGGAGTCGCTTCTGCCTTGGTGCCAATGATGGTCGTATGCGTGTTTGGCGCCGTGCAGGTGAGCGCCACAATCAGGACTGCATACGACCGAGGCACACAGGGCCAACACCCGGCATCATGGTGTGGGGAGCGATCTCCTACACTGGCCGTACACCACTGGTGATCGTCGAGGGGACACTGAATAGTGCACGGTACATCCAAACCGTCATCGAACCCATCGTTCTACCATTCCTAGACCGGCAAGGGAACGTGCTGTTCCAACAGGACAATGCACGTCCTCATGTATCCCGTGCCACCCAACGTGCTCTAGAAGGTGTAAGTCAACTACCCTGGCCAGCAAGATCTCCGGATCTGTCCCCCATTCAGCATGTTTGGGACTGGATGAAGCGTCGTCTCACGCGGTCTGCACGTCCAGCAAGAACGCTGGTCCAACTGAGGCGCCAGGTGGAAATGGCATGGCAAGCCGTTCCACAGGACTACATCCAGCATCTCTACGATCGTCTCCATGGGAGAATAGCAGCCTGCATTGCTGCGAAAGGTGGATATACACTGTACTAGTGCCGACATTGTGCATGCTCTGTTGCCTGTGTCTATGTGCCTGTGGTTCTGTCAGTGTGATCATGTGATGTATCTGACCCCAGGAATGTGTCAATAAAGTTTCCCCTTCCTCGGACAATGAATTCACGGTGTTCTTATTTCAATTTCCAGGAGTGTATTTAGAAAAGTTATCTCTATGGTTCAAAAATTGGCAGTTGATCCTAAATAAAGAAAAGTGAGGTCATCCACATGAGTGCTAAAAGGAACCCGTTAAACTTCGGTTACACGATAAATAAGTCAAATCTAAAGGCCGTGAATTCAACTAAATACCTAGGAATTACAATTACGATCAACTTAAATCGGAAGGAACACACAGAAAATGTTGTGGGGAAGGCTGACCAAAGACTACGTTTTATTGGAAGGACACTTAGAAAATGTAACAAATCTACGAAAGAGACTGCCTACACTATAATTGTGTGTCCTCTTTTAGAATACTGCTGCGTAGTGTGGGGTCCTTACCAGATAGGACTGAGGGAGTACATCGAGAAAGTTCAAAGCAGGGCAAAACGTTTTGTATTATCGCGAAATAGGGGAGAGAGTGTCACTTACATGATACAGAATTTGGGGTGGACATAATTAAAACCCCGGCCGCTGTGGCCGAGCGGTTCTAGGCGCTTCAGTCCGGAACCGCGCGACTGCTATCGTCGCAGGTTCGAATCCTGCCTCGGGCATAGATGTGTGTGATGTCCTTAGGTTAGTTAGGTTTAAGTAGTTCTAAGTTCTAGGGGACTGATGACCTCAGATGTTAACTCCCATAGTGCTCAGAGCCATTTGAACCAACCATAATTAAAACGAAGGCGGTTTCGTTGCGGCAAAATCTTCACACGAAATTTCACTCACCTACTTTCTCCTCTGAATGCGAAAATATTTTGTTGACGCCAGCCTACATAGGGAGGAACGATCATTTAATAAAATGAGGGAAATCAGAGCTCCAACGGAAAGATATAGGTGTTCGTTTTTTCGCGCGCTATTCGAGAGTGGAATAACAAAGAAGTATTGTGAAGGTGGTTCGAGGAACCCTCTGCCAGGCACTGAAGTTTGACATGCGGAGTATCCATGTAGATGCAGATGTAGATGTAGATGTACCCAGCGGAATGGCAAAGTAGCTACAGCAGTGGACTTGGATTGGCGACATGCTGATTCCAACGTCCCGTCCCCGATTAAGTCCGCATCACAGTCACAGTCAACACAGAGCAGAGACATACGTCACAGCACAAGTCCTAACGTTTTTGTGTTGTCGTACCAGTGCAGTTACATCCAGAGAATGGAGCAGGTCTGTTGACTGAGCCTTTGCGGTATATTTGTTTACTTGCAATACAACACGCAAACACTCTAGGACCTCTGCGGCGACAGACGCCTTTACACAGGTTATGATGGTGACTGTGAAGCGCAACCAAAAAGTGATTGAGCCTATGTTTGCTCACACATTCTGGCTGTGCGTCTTTACAAAAAGTGTTTTGAATTTTAGCAACCTAGTTGGTTTCCTTTATAATGATTTACTGCTTGCATTTACACACATCAAAGGAACCAACATTATTTCTTCTTCAACCAAAATAGTCATTATGCAATATCTTTTAATCTATGCTCTCTGCTCTTAAGTGCTTTAGTCTAGCCAGAAGAGGTACAGACATTGAAACAGTTGCGAATTGCACTTCTCGAAGGTCGCTGTCGAAGTGATTGTATTGAAGACTAAATACGCATGCTTCAGTATTCAGATATACTCACGACAACAGTTTCTTTCTACCGTTGTTGTTAGTCTAGCGAATAATCAATTTTCTCAGGAGTCTTCACGATGTACACTCATCAGGAATGAAAGTCATTGAACTTCTTTATATGTTATAATCGTGTTAGTGTGTGGTTGAAGACCAGGTGTACATTCACTGCCTGACAAAGAAAATGAAGCACGTAGAAGTCACGGTCAGATGTCAAATTACGAGGATTGTCCGTAAAGTAAGGTCACAAATGCGCTCCTGCCGCGAAGGAGCGAGCTAGAACAGCGCCATGTTCCTGGCTTCCCACACCACAGCACTATTCTCGCCCGTCCCCACGTCTCTGCAACACTCATTCTTCGTGCAGCAGCCGTTAATAATCTAAGAGAAAATCGACCCTCCCGCCGGATTGCGTTCTGTGATTAGACTTCTGTGGTTTAAGGAGTCAACCTCTATTGAAATCCATCGCCAGTTGACCGATGGGTACGAAGAAAAGTGTATGGACGTTTTACTTGCGTAAGTGGTGTAGGGGGCTCTCAGACGAGCACAAGGCTGGCCGGAAGAGACAGCAATGAAATTCGAACCAGTTTTGCTTACGGATCGGCGTGTGATTGTACGAGAGATTGCCGAACTGATAGGGGACGTCTGTAAGACCACCGAGCAAGAGATTTTCTCGGATATTTTGAAGTATCACAAGGTTTGTGCCAGATGGGAGCCGCGGATGCTCACTGATGAACACAAAAAGAAGCACATCGAACGTGCCCGCAAGTTTCTACGTCGTTACTAGGAAGAAGGCGAGGAATTTCTGGATTCAGTTGGAACTGTAGACGAGACTTGGGTCAACTACTTCACGCCAAAGACTACAAAACAATCAAAACAATGGCGGCATTCCGGTTCTCCAAATATCAAGAAGGTCAAGCAAACGCTGTCAGCGGGGAACGTGATGGCTTATGTATTCTGGGATGGGAAAGGCGTCCTGCTGGTCGACTACCTGGAAGGAGGTACAACAATCAACACGGCAAGGTAATGCGAGATACTAACGAAGCTACGCCGGACCGTACAGAACAAAAGAAGGCGTCGTCTGACAAAGGGAGTTCGTTTGCATAGTGACAGCACCACGGCAGATCTCATCACCAGATTCGTGTCAGAAATCCTTGACCATCCTCCATACAGTGCTTATTAGGCCCCCAGTGACTACTATTTGTTCCCCAACTTGAAAAACACTTGGGGCGGAATCAAATTCTCAAGCGACGAAGAGCTGAAGGCAGCTATCCATTCCTTGCTCCACGAGTTGGCGGGAGAGTGGTACGACGCGGATACAGAAAAGCTTCTGGAGCGTCCCCAAAAATGCATCGATCGTGACCGCCACTACGTTGAAAGATAGATAAAAGTCCAAACTTTCAGAATCTGTAATTGGTTTTGCAATAAAATTATGTTTACTATGTGAAAAGGCATTGGAGACCTCAATTTAAGACGAACCCTCGTAACTTCATTCATGTACACACGTTCTGCAGGTATGTAAATGCATTTATCTGTGGCAGGTAGACGGCCATCAGAGTGCATTAAGTGTCGTTTGTGTTTAGTGCCGTTACCAGGCTGGTAGGGTGTACAAGTGATGTGAACAACGTCAGACTCTGAGTGACCACTGTGAGAGAAAAATGGTTCAAATGGCTGAGCACTATGGCACTTAACTACTGAGGTCATCAGTCCCCTAGAACTTAGAACTACTTAAACCTAACCTAAGGACATCACACACATCCATGCCCGAGGCAGGATTCGAACCTGCGACCGTAGCGGTCACGCGGTTCCAAACTGACGCGCTTAGAACCGCACGGCCACACCGGCCGGCACTGTGAGAGACACGGAGGTGCTGTGTACTTGTGTGAGACAGCAGCATCAGCGCCTGACAGAGTTTAGAAGGGGCCACACTGTGGGCCTCTATTTGGACAGCGGGTCGCATCGTGGAATTTTCAATTTTGTGGGGTATTCACAAGTGGCAGTGGCTGCACGCTGGACTGCTTAGGAACGTGAGCTTTAGGTCGACCACGTGTGACCATTACTAGAGGGGATCACTGCGTTGTGCACCAAACAGACTGTAACACTTTCAAGTTCGCGAATGCCATCGGAAAACAAGTAATGACTTTCTGCAGCATTCTGTATCAACCCACGCCACTGGCCGGAGACTAGCAGAGCCCGGACTAGGAAATACTGTCCCGACCTTAGGCTGCCGTTAACACCACAGCACAAACGTCCGTGTCTGGAGTGATGTCGTGCTTGCGAAGCATATATTTCTGATTGAAACATCTCTCATTAACTGCAGACGTGGCTAGTTGTAACAAACGAACAGTTCACGTGAGACTTGGAGGTGGACGTGTACAGTGCTAGGCTTTGTCACCAGAGTTATGATAGTTCATCTTGTATGTTCTAAACTTGAGTCCATCTTGCAGAAGATCAACCACCATTACTTTCCAGTAATGAGTACTTACATTTTTCAGGGATAACAGAAATTTATTCCACAGTTGCAATGCTCGATGCAACACATGTCGCAGTTACTGATATAATTACAATTAACCCCTGCTACGCAATATCAAATGATTGTACATTGTTACCCCTTCACATAAACTACTGCTTCGGCAGTCATGAGACAGTGGACCCAACGACCATCTCGTTGAAGCAACGGACTTGTCAATGCTATTAAAGGCAAAAATAAATCGTATCGTTTCTGTTGATATTGAAATGTTGGGTGACTGTTTGACTGCACACTTTTTTTTAGATTATAAGAACATTACCGAGAACCAGTTTGGTCCCATCAATTTATATTTCCTTCAACGACGGTAATGTAATTACAGTGGAATTCTCGTGTAGTATTTTGCCCCTCAAGGAGGTCTAGAACTCCTCCAGTTAAACCATATCATCTAGAAACTCTTGTTAGCGAGTAAGCTTCCTCCGTCAATTTTCTCAGGACAACTTTCTGGTGCACCAACCCATTGTTTCTCAGACGAAAACAAACGTATGTCCACAAATGTGGTGAATTTATTATGCGAATGATGAACAAAATTAATACTGTCCTCCTTGTTGTTGTTTTTGTGGTCTTCAGTCCTGAGACTGGTTTGATGCAGCTCTCCATGCTACTCTATCCTGTGCAAGCTTCTTCATCACCCAGTACCTACTGCAACCTCTTCTGAATCTGCTTAGTGTAATCATCTCTTGGTCTCCCTCTACGATTTTTACCCTCCACGCTGCCCTCCAATGCTAAATTTGTGATCCCTTGATGCCTCAAAACATGTCCTACCAACCGATCCCTTCTTCTAGTCAAGTTGTGCCACAAACTTCTCTCCTCCCCAATCCTATTTAATACCTCCTCATTAGATACGTGATCTACCCACCTTATCTTCAGCATTCTTCTGTAGCACCACATTTCGAAAGCTTCTATTCTCTTCTTGTCCAAACTATTTATCGTCCATGTTTCGCTTCCATACATGGCTACACTCCATACAAATACTTTCAGAAACGAGTTCCTGACACTTAAATCTATACTCGATGTTAACAAATTTCTCTTCTTCAGAAACGATTTCCTTGCCATTGACAGTCTACATTTTATATCCTCTCTACTTCGACCATCATCAGTTATTTTACTCCCTAAATAGCAAAACTCCTTTACTTCTTTAAGTGTCTCATTTCCTAATCTAATTCCCTCAGCATCACCCGATTTAATTTGACTACATTCCATTATCGTCGTTTTGCTTTTGTTGATGTTCATCTTATATCCTCCTTTCAAGACACTGTCCATTCCGTTCAACTGCTCTTCCAAGTCCTTTGCTGTCTCTGACAGAATTACAATGTCATCGGTAAACCTCAAAGCTTTTACTTCTTCTCCATGAATTTTAATACCTACTCCGAATTTCTCTTTTGTTTCCTTTACTGCTTGCTCAATATACAGATTGAATAACATCGCGGAGAGACTACAACCCTGTCTCACTCCTTTCCCAACCACTGCTTCCCTTTCATGCCCCTCGACTCTTACAACTGCCATCTGATTTCTGTACAAATTGTAAATAGCCTTTCGCTCCCTGTATTTTAACCCTGCCACCTTCAGAATTTGAAAGAGAGTATTCCAGTTAACATTGTCAAAAGCTTTCTCTAAGTCTACAAATGCTAGAAATGTAGGTTTGCCTTTTCTTAATCTTTCTTCTAAGATAAGTCGTAAGGTTAGTATTGCCTCACATGTTCCAACATTTCTACGGAATCCAAACTGATCTTCCCCGAGGTCGGCTTCTACTAGTTTTTCCATTCGTCTGTAAAGAATTCGCGTTAGTATTTTGCAGCTGTGACTTATTAAACTGATAGTTCGGTAATTTTCACATCTGTCAACACCTGCTTTCTTTGGGATTGGAATTATTATATTCTTCTTGAAGTCTGAGGGTATTCCGCCTGTCTCATACATTTTGCTCACGAGATGGTAGAGTTTTGTCAGGACTGGCTCTCCCAAGGCCATCAGTAGTTCTAATGGAATGTTGTCTACTCCCGGGGCCTTGTTTCGACTCAGGTCTGTCAAACTCTTCACGCAGTATCTTATCTCCCATTTCATCTTCGTCTACATCCTCTTCCATTTCCATACTATTGTCCTCAAGTACATCGCCCTTGTATAAACCCTCTATATACTCCTTCCATCTTTCTGCTTTCCCTTTTTTGCTTGGAACTGGGTTGCCATCTGAGCTCTTGATATTCATACAAGTGGTTCTCTTCTCTCCAAAGGTCTCTTTAATTTTCCTGTAGGCAGTATCTATCTTACCCCTAGTGAGACAAGCCTCTACATCCTTACATTTGTCCTCTAGCCATCCCTGCTCAGCCATTTTGCACTTCCTGTCGATCTCGTTTTTGAGACGTTTGTATTCCTTTTTGCCTGCTTCATTTACTGCATTTTTATATTTTCTCCTTGCATCAGTTAAATTCAATATTTCTTCTGTTACCCAAGGATTTCTATTAGCCCTCGTCTTTTTACCTACTTGATCCTCTGCTGCCTTCACTACTTCATCCCTCAGAGATACCCATTCTTCTTCTACTGTATTTCTTTCCCCCATTCCTGTCAATTGTTCCCTTATGCTCTCCCCTGAAACTCTCTACAACCTCTGGTTCTTTACGTTTATCCAGGTCCCATCTCCTTAAATTCCCACGTTTTTGCAGTTTCTTCAGTTTTAATCTACAGTTCGTAACCAATTGATTGTGGTCAGAGTCCACATCTGCCCCTGGAAATCTCTTACAATTTAAAACCTGGTTCCTAAATCTCTGTCTTACCATTATATAATCTATCTGATACCTTTTAGTATCTCCAGGATTCTTCCAGGTATACAACCTTCTTTTATGATTCTTGAACCAAGTGTTAGCTATGATTAAGTTATGCTCTGTGCAAAATTCTACAAGGCGGCTTCCTCTTTCATTTCTTCCCCCCCAATCCATATTCACCTACTATGTTTCATTTTCTTCCTTTTCCTACTATCGAATTCCAGTCACCCATGACTATTAAATTTTCGTCTCCGTTCACTACCTAATAATTTCTTTTATCTCGTCATACATTTCATCAATTTCTTCATCATCTGCAGAGCTAGTTAGTATATAAACTTGTACTACTGTAGTAGGCATGGGCTTTGTGTCTATCTTGGCCACAATAATGCGTTCACTATGCTGTTTGTAGTAGCTAACCCGCACTCCTATTTTTTTATTCATTATTAAACCTACTCCTGTATTACCCCTATTTGACTTTGTATTTATAACCCTGTATTCGCCTGACCAGAAGTCTTGTTCCTCCTGCCACCGAACGTCACTAATTCCCACTATATCTAACTTTAACCTATCCATTTCCCTTTTTAAATTTTCTAACCTACCTGCCCGATTTTATGTGACTAAAAATAGTCAGTGTCAAAATATTCGGGGACTGAGCACAGTGGAACAGTTGCAGGAATCCAGCATCTTCGTTTTTAGGGGAGCTGGTAGGACATTGCCTTTCTCCGGCCTGTTGCACGGTATCCAGTGTGTGACTGTGTCGTGTGGATCACTTTTATGAGTGCTTGTCTAATGCAGAGATGGGCTTGTGTTGTTACGGATGAAGGGAAGGGAGAGGATGAATCTAGTCTGTTTCATCACAACATTAGGGGATTGAAAAACAAGACAGATGAGCTTCTTGTATGTCCATAACATGTGCGAAATTCTGAAGTGACAGATACTCATACCTCGCCATATAACCACAGGGATAGTGACGTTAAATATAAAGGATTGTAGATAAGCATCAATCTTGTGTAGAGTGGACGTGGAGGAAGAAGAAGTTGCAACATGTGTAAAATTTGGACACAAAGTCAAAAATATTGATGTAAGTAATTGTTGTGTAGATCAGAATCTAGAAGCACATGGCTGTGAGGTGTTGCTGTAAACAAGACTCCCTCCATACCTGATTCTGCTCGTATTATTGTTACCCGTGTCTGAGGAATGGTACATAGGCGCAGAGTTGGATGTTGCATTGCAATAAGTCGGTGATGCGTGACGGCGTGGAACTGCAGCAAAATTCGACGATGTATATCACAGTGCACAGCAAGAAGAATCGTTTTAAAACAAATCGGTCTGCAGGTTCTAACATGAGCAAAGTACTGATTCACGTAATAGCACGCGGATGGAGCTGCGTCATCACAACTTATGGTAATGAATAACTGAAGCATTAAACCCATACATATAACAAATTGGGGATACGGGACAGGTATGTCTAAATAACATTAGCTTACAATATGTGAAAATTATGATAACTATTACATAGAATTTAAGATTACTACAATAGACATCTCACATTCTGAATAACAGAAGAGAGAGAGACGAGTGTCAAGGACCCGAATCTATGTTCATTTGCCTTCGAAGAAAAAAGACGACTGAAAATCTCACAAAGATACGTAGGCGAATCTCTGATAACCGACACGATAAAAAGCCAATCTTTTAGGCACCAGGATTGGGACTGTTGTACCTCCGGGCAGAGCGCCGCTTCGCAGGCGTACGTTAACTGAACATAGACTCAAGTTAGTTAGTGTCTGCAGCGGATTGTCGCGTTTACGTGGTATTTTAGCTTCATTTATTTTCGTTTCTTGTTATATGCTGGAGTTCAATCAAATTGTTGAAAGTTACCGCTTACAAAAAATTATATAAAACGACGACGTCTACACCCACTGCATTCCCACGTATTTAGACTGTCACACGATATTACATTTACACTACATTAAGACTTGTGCCGTAGATCATGAATACGACATTTTGCAATGATGTGGAACATGTCAGTTTAACATACACTATGTGATCAAAAGTATCCGGACACCTGGCTAAAAATGATTTACAAGTTCGTGGCGCCCTCCATCGCTAATGCTGCAATGGTGTTGGCCCACCCTTACCCTTGATGACAGCTTCTCCCCTCGCAGGCACACGTTCAGACAGGTGGTGGAATGTTTCTTGGGGAATGGCAGCCCATTCTTCACGGAGTGTTGCACTGAGGAGATGTACCGATGTCGGTCGGTGAGGCCTGGCACGAAGTCGGCGTTCCAAAACGTCCCAAAGGTGTTCTTTAAGATTCAACTCAGGACTCGGTGCACGCCAGTCCATTACAGGGATGTTACTGTCGTGTAACCACTCCACCACAGGCCATGCATTATGAACAGGTGCTCGATCGTGTTGAAAGATGCAGTCGCCACCCCCGAATTGCTCCTCAACAGTGGGAAGCAAGGATGTGCTTAAAACATCAACGTAGGCCTGTGTTGTGATAGCGCCACGAAAAACAACAAGGGTTGCAACCCCCTCCATGAAAAACACGACCAAACCATAACGCCACCATCTCCGAAATTTACTGCTGGCACTACACACGCTGGCAGATGACGTTCACCGGGCATTCACCATACCCACTTCTGCCTTCGGATCGCCACATTGTGTACCGTGATTTGTCACTCCACAGAACGTTTTCCCCCTATTCAATCGTCCAACGTTTACGCTCCTTACACCAAGGGAGGCGTCGTTTGGCATTTACCGGCATGATGTGTGGCTTATGAGCAGCCGTTCGACCATGAAATCCAGATTTTCTCACCTTCCGCCTAACTGTCATAGTACTTGCAGTGGATCCCGATGCAGTTTGGAATTCCTGTGTGATGGTCTGGATAGATGTCTGCCTATTTATACATTACGACCCTCTTCAACTGTCGGCGGTCTCTGTCAGTCAACAGACGAGGTCGGCCTGTACGCTTTTGTGCTGTACGTCTCCCTTCACGTTTCCACTTCACTATCACATCGTAAACTGTGGACCTAGAGATGTTTAGAAGTGTGTGAATCTCGCGTACAGACGTATGACACAAGTGACACCCAATCACCTGATCACTTTCGATGTCCATGAGTTCCGCGGAGCGCCCCATTCTGCTCTCTCACGATGTCTAATGACTACTGAGGTCGCTGATATGGAGTACCCGGCAGCAGGTAGCAGCACAATGCACCTAATATGAAAAACGTATGTTTTGGGGGGACGTCCGGATACTTTTGATCACATAGTGTAGTTACATGCAGCAACAGAATTAATGTGTCTATGTAATTTAATTTAGTATAATATTTGGTGAATACAGTGATATTATTTAGTCTTGTGTTTCATTTATGTTGCAATCTATTGTTCCAATTGAACGGAGTCTTAGCATGGCTAAAGGTTCCGGTTTACAAATCTTATGAACTGTCCAGTACGAGCCCAAACTTAGGAATTATTAAATCTACGAAGGCCGATAAAGAAATATTTTCAGAAGAGTCACTCACGGTCAAACTTACAATGAACGGACCTTACGCAAAAGCCATTGTCAAGCGCCCAAAGTTTGTATTAAGCACCATTAGAAATTTATACTCTGATCATATACTATTATCATTATCTATTATTATTTGTCTGTTGGCTGATATTCACAAACCAGACCGGAAAAGCCAATAAAATCAAACTGGAGACTTCGTGTCTGGAAAATCAAACTGGAGACTTCGTGTCTGGACCTTTTATTGTATTTGCTACATTGTTTTTATTTGTTGCATGGATAATGGGATCATATCTGATGAGCCATTTCCATTGAATATTTGTGAAGACCAAACAAAAAGACGAACCATTCGAATTGTTGCTGAAACCTGGAATCTAGACTGCATACTTGGATCCAAGTTAAGACATCGCATTTTTACATTAGTACGGTAGTCCAAACGCTTTCAGTAATTGTATCTTGTTTCTAGCTTTTGTCAAAATTGTCCGTAACCACAGCAGTCATTTCTGCGCAAGATCGCGTATTCCAAATAATTTTTTATGATACAGTTTATTACAACAATACAGTCATACCTTCCACAAAATGGCCGAATTGTGTCATGTGCAACGTAAAATGGCAAGCAGCCATTAATGTTAATTATTTCACCATTAATTGCAGTTCTTGTTCAGTTAAGCCAACATTGTTGCTATACGGAATTAATTTCATGAATTAGTTCTCAAACGAGTTTAAAGATTTTTCTTGCAGTATACAATACCTGTAGCATGGTGGTAACACGTAAACAATTAGCAAAAATGGAACACGACGGACAACAGACGCAAACCGAATACAACTTAGACATTGAACAAAACATTGGCAATGACTCCAGAGTTGATTCCAATAGTAACGATCAATCAGCAGTTAACATACCTGCTGCCCGAAATTTTGTAAATAGGCCGACCACTAGTCCAGCTCAGCGCCCATTCTTATCCACGACGTCTTGTCAAACGACGTGGCCGGGGGCACAGCAGCTTCGCTTCACAAATACTGCCAGTACGTTTGACACTACTATCAAGCAAATGACTGAAAACAATACAAAATCAGATGACTGAAAACTAAAAAGACATTGACGAACACACGACAGTTTTAAAAACGCGACATGACGAGATTAAGGCTGAATTAAGAGCATTAAAAACATGTATTTACAGAACACGAGACTAAGCGGCCAAGTGTCCGACCTGGACTCAAAATTTTTGGAATTGAACTTACAGCAAGAAAAAAAACCACAAAAGACGTAAATGATATTCAAACTGAAGTCAGACATTTAAACGCTGCATGCGAAGCTGTTGCCACACAAGTCAAATCTTATCCATAAGTTCATGACTTAATAAAAACACGCACTGCTCTAATTGAAGGCAAAGTTGACGCTATGGGTAAACAACTTACAGACAAACTGCAATTACACACTGACAACCTTTTTCCAACATAAATAAAGAATTTCATGACTGTGTTGATCAGAAAAATAAATATTTTGAGCAATGTGTAGAGGAAAAATTACCGACGGTTGTGCACGACACCGTAGCCGAATTTGTCAAAAACAACAAACATGTCATCGCTGAGGCAACTCAGTCCAACGCAGCACAACAGAAACAACTAAACGGTGACATACGACCGGAGTGTAGTAATGCTAATAATGAAAATGCTCGCTTTGGTAATGAAAACAGATACATGTATGAAATGTATCCTCCGCACACAACACACACCTCACAATAACAACAGCACACACCTGTACACGTGACACCTAATTACAAATTTCTGGAAATTTGTGGTAAGTTTCTATGGGACCAAACTGCTGAGATCGTCGGTCCCCAGGCTTACACATTACTTAATCTAACTTGAACTAACTTACGCTAAGGACAACACACACACACACACACACCCATCATATAAAATTAATTGTTGGTAAGGCGGGTACCAGGTTGAGATTCATTGGGAGAGTGCTTAGAAAATGTAGTCCATCAACAAAGGAGGTGGCTTACAAAACACTCGTTCGACCTATACTTGAGTATTGCTCATCAGTGTGGGATCCGTAACAGATCGGTCTGACGGAGGAGATAGAGAAGATCCAAAGAAGAGCGGCGCGTTTCGTCACAGGGTTATTTGGTAACCGTGATAGCGTTACGGAGATGTTTAATAAACTCAAGTGGCAGACTCTGCAAGAGAGGCGCTCTGCATCGCGGTGTAGCTTGCTCGCCAGGTTTCGAAAGGGTGCGTTTCTGGATGAGGTATCGAATATATTGCTTCCCCCTACTTATACCTCCCGAGGAGATCACGAATGTAAAATTAGAGAGATTAGAGCACGCACGGAGGCTTTCAGACAGTCGTTCTTCCCGCGAACCATACGCGACTGGAACAGGAAAGGGAGGTAATGACAGTGGCACGTAAAGTGCCCTCCGCCACACACCGTTGGGTGGCTTGCGGAGTATAAATGTAGATGTTGATGTAGATGCCTGAGGCAGGCCTCGAACCTCCGACGAGCGGGAACCGCGTGGACCGTGGCAAGGCGCCTCAGACCGCGCTGCAACATTTATGGGCAGTACATTCCTTTCCATTCATCAGCCGATCACTACAATAATTACAGAGAAAGAAATAGACATTACAGTGCCACAGAAGAAGAAAGTCTGATTAAACATTCCATCCCAGCAAAGCATTTTTCGGAAAGCCATTAGAAATGCGTTCCCACGAGCATGGAGTGTCCGAAAGAGAATTTCTTACATTGTAGGTTACATCCAGGGTGACGCAGCCATCTGGGCATATAATGAAGCCGGCATATGTGTGACAAATCAGCAATGTGAAAGAGCTTTTCTGGCCAAATTTTGGCCGCAGTCGATAGAAGAAAGTCTTAGCAAACAATTGGGGAACCAGAGCCTTTCAACGCTAAACATGGCAATTTGCGCCGGTATTCTCAGGAATATTTGAATATGGGACACTTTCTTGATGAACCTGTAGCTAAGCGCGATATACTCCGCGCACTGAAAGACCGATTGTCTTTTAACAGTAAAGAGAGGTTACTGGCCATTCCAGAATATTTTCTGACTGTGCTCGATTCTGTTGATATTTTATATGAGGATCAACGTTCCGCACGGCAAAACAGCTGTCACAATGAAGGCTCCTACAAGTACGAGCTGGCGATCCGCCATTTTGTTTCCAACAGCTCTGAAGCGTACACGTTCTACGGTGCTACAGGATTTGCGTCACGGCACTTTAGCGCGAAATTATGGGTGGTTGTGCTGCCATAAACTGTTCTAACCATTCTAGATGTGGATTTAGAATGGTTCGTTTCCCAGAACATTCGGAGAGAAGCAAAAAAATGGACTGTAAACTGTCGTCGCGAAAACTGGGAACCCGGACGGAGCACACATTTATGTATTGTAAGTAAATAATATTTATTATGACCTGAAGCAATATTTGATAGTAAAACCGGTAAGTGATATTCGAACGTAGGTTCTTGGAAAGCTGTTGCGAAAGAAAGAGTGGCGTCATATATTTGTTAAAATGAAGCAGGCCTACTAACAAAATGTTAATTTGGTTTTCAAAAAGGCTTCTCAACAGAAAATACTATGTATGCTTTCACTGATCGATTATTAAACGCTCTGAATAAACGAACATCACCCACTGGGATTTTTTGTGATCTCTTAAAGGCTTTTAACTGTGTTAATCATGAAATTCTTCTAGATAAGCTTAAGTATTGTGGTATGAGTGGAGCAGCGCACAAATGGATTGCTTCATATTTAACTGGAAGAATGCAGAAAGTTGAAATTAACAGTACAGATAGTCGGCCTTTTGTCAACTTTAGCCGTTTTCATATTTACACATAATTTGTGCTTCAGCTTGGAGAAGGAATTGTGTAGTGTGTAAGTGTTAAGTGTGTTTTCGTGTGTCCTGGAAATTTAACGAAGCAAGCTTTCATTCCATTAGAAGTTCCGTGTTTGCTGAGTTTCGTATTTATACTTAGTTAATGCGCAGATATGCACTTTAGATGCAGCCGCGCCAACTCGTACTTACGAGTATAGGAGCCTGGTACATGATTTAATAAACGTCATTATCGAATCTTCTTCTCCTTCTCTAGTGGTCAATCCAAGGATTGGTTTGCAACAACTACAATGGCAGCTTGTCTCCATTCTGCGCGTCTTTCAGCTTTTCTCTGCACTTCTTTATAGGTGTTGCATCCCATATCTTTCACGATTTGATCCATGTACCTCAGTCGTGGTCTTCCTCTTGGTCTTTTTCCCTCGACATATCCCTCTATGATTGTGTTCAGGAGTCCTTTATGTCTTAATAGATGGCCTGTAAATTGCACTCTTCTTTTAACAATGAAACTCCAGAAGCTTCTCTTCTCACCTGCTCTTTCCAGAACCACTTCGTTTGTGACGTTGTCGATCAATTTTATTTCGAGCATGCGTCTATAGCAACACATTTCAAAAGAATTTAGCTTCTGGTCTTCCTCTGTCCCGAGAGTCCATGTTTCACACCCATAGCATGCCACACTCCACACATATGATTTCAAAAATCTTTTCCTGGTTTCAAGGCTGATGCTCTTAGATGTTAAGACGTTTTTCTTCTTGTTAAAAGCAGCCTTTGCTTGAGCAGTTCTACTTCACACATTATCAAATATTTAATTTGAATTTCGCAAAGAAAAAATGGTTCAAATGGCTCTGAGCACTATGCGACTTAATGTCTGAGGTCATCAGCCGCCTAGAACTTAGAACTAATTAGACCTAACTAACCTAAGGACATCACACACATCCATGCCCGAGGCAAGATTCTAACCTGCGACCGAAGCAGTTACGTGATTCCAGACTGAAGCGCCTAGAACCGCACGGCCGCAAAGAAAAAAAAAACATAAGCATAGTACGCGATTCTATCACAGAAATATACATGTTTTTTGCAACTTTGTTCTTCATTCGGACAGCAAAGAAAAGCAGCAATAAGCAAATAAAACGAGCGATTTTTATGTGTAATCCACATATCGGTGTAAAAATGGGCGGAATGAAAGCTCAAAATAGCACGATCTAAGGTTCTATACAGGATACTTTTCAGAAAACTTGAACAAAACAACACAGTTCGCATAAGCTACGTGCTGTGTTTAGCATTCGTTGAGAAAAAATGGCGGATGCGCCAGCCTGTGTTTTTAGGAGTTTTAGTCACAATGTTTACGTCAGTGGTATGCAAAACGCGCAGGCTAGCCAACTTAATCCTGGTGCGCTGGCCGCTGTCAGTTGCGTAGCGCAGCAGAATCAACAGCTTCCTTCCGCAAACCAATACACGTACCAAAATCAGCAGACACACCCCATTATGAGCAATAATCATAACGTATCATACAAAACAGGAGGCAATCCACACAAAAGGCGCCGCAACAACAATAATGGAAATAACAAGAACTACAACCAAAAAAAACTATTATCAGCCTGCACAAAATTAGCTGAAAAACTGGAACAATAACTGTGGTAATGCATACCAAAATACTGGTCCACCAACATCAACACAGGTCCGTAGCAAATGCCACCACAGCCTGTCAGCCTGTACAAAATCAAAATTGGACCTTACCAACCAATCAGCAGGTAAGTCAAGGTGCTCAACCACAAAAGCCACAACAGAATGAAGAGTGAGTACAAAAAAAAAAAAAAAAATGGCTCTGAGCACTATGGGGCTAAACTGCTGAGGTCATCAGTCCCCTAGAACTTAGAACTACTTAAATCTAAGTAAGCTAAGGACATCACACACATCCAAGCACGAGGCAGGCTTCGAACCTGCGACCGTAGCGGTCGCGCGGTTCCAGACTGAAGCGCCTAGAACCGCACGGCCACTCCGACCGGTAAGAGTGAATACACAGTACCTTAATGTAAACATAATAGAAGTGTCAAGTGAAGCTCCACCTCCACCTGTATCATCACCTGCATCAATTACGATGACGTCAAACTAAAGACAGTCACTACTTTGCCACGGGTGGTGGATGAAGAATATGATGATTTGAAAACACTGATTAGCCATCAGTTAAGTGAAACCACAGCTACTACTGGTGCTTAACGCAACGAGCTTTATCAAGTACTATCTAAATATATACAGGTCTTTACTAAATTACCAAGTGTTATTAAGACATATGTTTATAAAATTTAAGTCAAGCTTCACCAAATTTTCTATCACAAAACCAATAACGTACCACTATCTCAACGATCAGCGATGTGGAAAGAACTTAAACAGATGTTACAGTGGAAGATCATCGAAGCTTCCACATCTCCCTACAGTATTTCATTACTAGTTGTCAAGAAACCTAACGGAAATATTAGAGTGGTGTTAGACGCACGTGCATAAATGAAATTATAGAACCTGTACGCACAAAACCAGAAAATTTAGAGGAAAAATTACAGAAATTTTTAGATGCTATGTACTTTTCCACGATCGACTTGACAAATTAGTTTTGTCAAGTGCCAATGACTCCTGATTCCAGAAAATATACTGCTTTTATATTCGGGGGCCAACATATCAATTCAGTGTTCTTCCTTTCGGATTGAGTGTCAGTTCAGGGGTATTTATTACTGCCTTGGATACTGTGCTTGGTGACGAGTTAGTTGAAACTGTTACACATTACGTCGATGATCTTTTGATAGCCACTAAGACTTGGAATTAACATCTTACCATCCTTTAAAAGATTCTGTATAAATCTTCACAAGCTGGTGTAACAGCTACCCCTAGAGAAGTCAAAATTTCCTTGTAATGAGATTAAGCGTCTTGGACACATAATTAACGCACAAGGTATACGCCACTGAAGCGTCCCCTTAGAAAAATTTTAAAATGACTGTGCTGGAAAACCTCTTACGTTGATTTTCAAACAGCTGAGCAAAACTGAATGTACTCAGACATTTCTCTCTTTACTTACTCGGATCATCACTAAACTGACACACAATATTTTTAGCGCAACGTAGTCTGACTTTCAATAATCCCCACAAAAGAATGTCCCTGACTAACAATAACCCTCATGAATCACTTACCTCACAAAAATCTTTGTTACTCGAACTACTGCAATACAACGAGCGCCAGTACTACCAGCTAAATAAAAGATTCTAACTACTGAAGGCACGAAATACTGATAGGCATAGTTAGCAAATGAAAGATTTTGATAGAGAACAAACAATGTATTTACCTTAATTATGTTCAAAAGTCATCATATATATATCTATCAATTCATGACATCCATCTTTACAAATTTCCTTTTTCTGGCGGACACACGTCCAGGTCGTCCGCTCATAGCAACCTCTCAAAACTCTGGCATCTCTCTCTCCACATCCACCACTGCTGGCGGCTCACCTCCAACTGTCCAACGCTACGCGCTGTTCACATCCGACTGCCCAACACTACAATAGCGAATATTCCAACAATGCCAACCAGCCACAAACTGCACACAGCACAGTCAGTGATTTTCATACAGAGCGGTACGTGGCATTACCAATAAAAAAAACCTAAACAGCCTACTTACAAGACAACATCATTGCTGATGCTTCGTCTCGTCTTCCACAATATTGATCTTTATAATGTGAACGACTACAGAATACTCCTAATGCAGGATAAACAATGTTACATTGATTTGTGCAGAAACATGGAAACTTTACAAAACTCTGATCCGTAATGGAACAAGGTAAGAACTTTAGTCACAGATTGTAGTGGGACGAAATTGAAGCGTCACCCATCCATCAGTGTCAGCCCAGTTTGCAGGTGAATATAAGTTAATTTAGTCTTGTTTATGTATTTTTCTTAATATTTGTAATAGCTGTAAATTATCTAAAAGTTTTGTATTTTTTTATGTTTCATGTACGGAGAGGGCGGCGCAACGAACGGAGACAGCATCTTCGCTGCCGCGACCAGAGAGGAAATTGCTGGCCGCTATACGTCGCGGGTCGACAGCCAAGGAGCAACAGAAGATCCTGGAACCGAGTTGTTGCTTCGTGCTTCTAAAAATTAAAAATGAATTTTTTTGTACTCTTTTTGTACAACAATGACGTCATAGGGAGCTTAGTCTTATTGAAAAGTCAGTCCTAGTTTGTCAACGGTCAAGTTCACATCTGTATGTGTAGGAAGCTAATAAAATAGTGGATGCTACTAAAGTTGAAACACGTGTTCTGAGGATTTATTTATGAAGAATTATGTGAACGGATTAATAATATATTTGACAAGATTATTGAATTCTGACAGCGTTCATCGAAACTTTGAATCTCAAAGGTTTATTCAATGTGTGATTCTGATATCGATTAAATCAAGATAACGTGTGTCAATATAATTTCTGAGGAGAAACAAACGAAATTTAAATCGAAAAAGTTTACGAAAACCAATTGGCCCAAGTGATGTAATTCTTTGCATACGACTCAACTGATGTTTTACAGTTTCGTTCAAGAACCATTCTATGACAATTTAAAAAGAATATAAATCATTTTGAAGTGGGTTGTAACTGACGTAGGTGAGGAAGTCTGCGCATGATCATATATCAAACGAAAATCGGTTATAAAAAACTTACGTCGTTACACTACAAGATCAACCTGACCATGCCCTGTCTAGCCATTATTTGATACATAATGATATTTTATTCTACCCTCGTCATCCTGATGGCTCTACCTGGTGTGTGTGTATTTCCAAGGACTCTGAACACAACTTAATCTGGCAGACACACTTAGTTTGTGGACATTATGGAACGAAGAAGTGACTTACAAAACTTAACACGTATTGTTATTTCACTAATATGAGGCTAAAGATTCATAATGTACTTAAAACATGCGTACCTTGTCAGAAACCTAAACCTCAGAACCTATCTTCAAAAACAGATCTACATTCCATACTACCCAACAAACCTCTGGAGACTGTAAGTACGGACGTAAGTGGTCCACATCCAACAATTAGTGGTGGTGTGAAGTATATTTCAGCATATTATGACATATTTTCTAAACATGTTAAGCTGTACGCCATGAATCTGCAACTGCTAATGTAATCATCAGACGATTCTCGCGTGACGACATCCCCCACATGGGAAAACCCAAGACAATTTTATCTGACAACGCCACATACTACACAGGGTACAAATGGCGTAAAGTTTTGAAGAATATTAGCGTTAAGAGCATCTTTATCTCCAAGTTTAGCCCACAATCTAATCCTACTGAACGATTTTTCAGAGAACTGAACAGATTCGTGAGGTTATATATACCTACACAGCATTCGAATTGGGTAAGTTCTTTGTCACTATTTGAAGAAGTTCACAACAACCTGTATATAAATGGCACAACCTATACAAATAACGAGATTATGATCGACCGCAAAGAATGAAATGAGTGGAGCTATCCGTTGCCAAAGTTTTCACTTCAGCAGCTGTCGCATGATGAAAAGGTAAGAGAAGTACTAACCACGCTGGCACAGCATGCTAACACAAGAAACAGATACTACTCTAGTGCTACCAAGGGAAAGGAATTCAAGGTAGGCATCCGACCACTGTTGCGTACTCACCACAAATCTTCCGCACTAAAGCGGCGCAAAGCGAAGTGGCGTCTGCTGTACGACGGACAACATACCGCAGCCTGGTGCACGCCTGTTGCAGAACCCAAAAACAAATAGAATCATTGGGCTTTACGCTCGTCGAGACTTGAGAGTATTTCATTCTAAGCAGTAAATGTAAATCTATAAGTAATGAGTAAGTAAACAGTATATCTATAAAACACACGCACCTCTCAGTACTACTGCAAGGAAATTAGGTAGCATAAAAAAATTTATTTCAGCTGATCCAGCCATCAGCAGAAGAAGAAAGAAGAGATTTCGACTTCGATGAACATATATAAACAACATCGGCCTAAATTTTAACGCAAATGTTATGATGACATTTACGCAAGTGTGATGAAAATATTTTTGAGCGACATAATCGACTAAATGTAGCGTCGGTCAAGGACTTTTCATGACTGACTGACGTGTGCACGAAACCACACGACAACCAAACACTATCATCTAGGAGCGGATCAGATGCACTTCATACTGCGTAACACATGTTTATGTGAAGACAATGACATATACACACTCTACACACACTAGTAACGCGAGAATTTTGTTAAGTTTGATTTTATTGTGTTGCTTTAAACGTTTGTCCTTTAGTACAGGGCTATTACAAATGATTGAAGCGATTTCATAAATTCACTGTAGCTCCATTCATTGACATATGGTCACGACACACTACAGATACGTAGAAAAACTCATAAAGTTTTGTTCGGCTGAAGCCGCACTTCAGGTTTCTGCCGCCAGAGCGCTAGAGAGCGCAGTGAGACAAAATGGCGACAGGAGACGAGAAAGCGTTATGTCGTGCTTGAAATGCACTCACATCAGTCAGTCATAACAGTGCAACGACACTTCAGGACGAAGTTCAACAAAGATCCACCAACTGCTAACTCCATTCGGCGATGGTATGCGCAGTTTAAAGCTTCTGGATGCCTCTGTAAGGGGAAATCAACGGGTCGGCCTGCAGTGAGCGAAGAAACGGTTGAACGCATGCGGGCAAGTTTCACGCATAGTGATGTGAAAGATTCAGTGTTTAAACCTCCTCTACCAAGAAACGTGCCAGAACTGCGAGCTCGCATCAACAATGCCTTCGAACTCATTGATGGGGACATGCTGCGCCAAGTGTGGGAGGAACTTGATTATCGGCTTGATGTCTGCCGAATCACTAAAGGGGCACATATCGAACATTTGCGAATGCCTAAAAAAACTTTTAGAGTTTTTGTATGTGTGTGCAAAGCATTGTGAAAATATCTCAAATAATAAAGTTATTGTTGAGCTGTGAAATCGCTTCAATCATTTGTAATAACCCTGTATATGTGCGCTTGGGCTTGTTTGCTGATGCGCCCAGATGTTGTGTCTAATGTTTCCAGTTTCAGGTGACATCATTCACGAATGCAAAATTTGGTTCAAAAATCTGTAATGTTTGTAAGATTGCGTAAATACTTGTATTCCATGTAAAGCCAAAATGTAATTTTTTATGTGTAATTATCTATATTGATGTAAAGCAAAGTGTAATAAGTTTGTATTAAATGTAATCAGAATTTGTAATACGTATCAAAATGTGTAAAACAACGAGATTTATGTGAAAGAGACTGCTTTAAAGACATTCTGCATACATTGCAATGTATCTTGCAAAGGGTCTTGCATTCATGTGCAATATTGTTAAAAACTATTCTTCATATATCGCTATGAGAATGATCGCAATGATATATTTATGTAAAAACTTCTTAACAAACATTCTTTCTACCTCGCCAGATAAACTGCGAGCTCGATGGAACTGTGCATGTGAAGTGCAAAAACATTTCTGGTGTACCGCCTAATGACATTTACCACGATGCAGCTGTGCAAAATAATGAAGAGGCAAATCACTGGACTTACGGTCGTGAAGCATAACAGCAATGAAGACAACTCCACGCAGGGAGGAATTTTGGATGGGACTTCAGGGAATGTAATTTTCTCAGAATACGACGGCCTCTCTCACTTGGAAAAATCGAGGATCGATGCCAGCATTTTGTTGTCCGAAGTCTCGCATCTTTGCCTTCACAGAAAGGAAATCCACAGGTCTTCAATCACGCGGCGCACGACCTAGGAAAAACAGTGTTATCAGCGAAAATAAACAGTGCAACGAATGAACATACCCACATATCGGTTGTCAAATCTGTGAACAGTGACGTCGATATGCAGTAACATTTGCGTTATGCAGACTACCAAAGAAATGCTTACCTTTGCGTTGTTGTTGTATGTCTTATGAATATGAACTGCAAACGACGACACATCGTGTAAAGATAGCTGATCTGAAACAGAAAGACATTTTAAATGCAATACTGTCCGTGAGAGGCAATGACCAATAATGAAATGTATTTTGCTTTAACATATGTAGTAGTTTTAAGAAAATGTTTTAGTTCGAATTTTTTTATAAAAACTTCACGGAGTGTCGTGTCACAGTGATGTCTTGCGCACACGTACATGACAACTGTATATAAACTTTGATCACTGTGTCGCGAGTTCAACTAACACTCTAGTGCAGTGGTCGTCAAACTTCTTTGCTCAAGGGCCAAAGCTAATAATATGATGTGGCACCTCGGGCCGCAGATTTCCAGGTCTTTTTATTAACTGGCAAACCACGTAATTGGTGTCTTATGAACCTCCAATAGACTAGCTATAGTGAAGAAGCGAGAGGGTTACCACTCACTTTCCAGCACTTATTTGTTAAAGTCTATACCATTCGGACCCCCATGTGTAGAATGTTCTCTGTTTCAGATTGTTGCAACCCTCATGACCCGTAAATTGTAACACTGTAATTGCCCGACGAAATGTTGCTGCATTGTCTTTATGAACAGATGTTTAATAACAGCAAATGGAGTTATACTTAAATGTATTATCTAACATGAGACACGATCACAACTGTTTTCTACATATTTTGAAAGTCATTTTTCTTCAACTCACTTGGCGGAACTACAACAGCCTTAATTTTATTTCATACTAGATGAGGTACCTGGCATTGGCTCGATATGTATTAATTCCAGTCTTATGTTATTCTGTCTCTTCCTTCATTCTCTGTCGTCCATCTCGACTCTCCCCTCACCACCTCTTCACCCCTCTGTCTGTCCATTTCGCACCCCCCCCCCCCCCCCCCCCACTGTATGTGGCCATGTCCTTCTCCCTCCACATTACCATGCCCCGCCCGAATAAGACGTTGCCTTTGCTTACCCCACAATATTTCTTTACAGATTGAAAATAATATGTGTATCAGTGTGGTTGAAATCGATCTGACGGTTTAGTAGGAGAAGTGGAGGGTAAACACACACACACACACACACACACGTTTTCAACACACACATTTTTAAGAGCTAATGACTAATTATTTCTTTTAACAAATATGTACCGCATATGACCTTCTCTATAATGCGTATTCATGAATCCAACGCACTTTCATTTAAGATTGATACAATAACAGATAATTGGTACGAGGCACACGCACCCATTTGTTGTCAGCACTGAGAAACAAACAAGAAAACATTTCCATTATTACGTCCCTTCCACCGCAACGACAAATATATCTGCCCCTGTACCAAGTGGCACCTGTAAAGGTGATAGAACAACTTTACGCGCTCCTACGTACAATTCTTCCAGTATATTTTTCATTTGACGAAGGAGACAGGTACAGCCGACAGCTGCAAACCATTTATTATTTGAAACTTCCTGGCAGATTAAAACTGTGTGCCAGACTGAGACTCGAACTCGGGACCTTTGCCTTTCGCGGGCAAGTGCTCTACCAACTGAGCTACCCAAGCACGACTCACGCCCCGTGCTCACAGCATTACCGAGGAAAGCTTCTGTAAAGTTTGGAAGGTAGGAGGCGAGGTACTGGCAGAAGTAAAGCTATGAGCACGGGGCGTGAGTCGTGCTTCGGTAGCTCAGTTGGTAGAGCACTTGCCCGCGAAAGGAAAAGGTCCCGAGTTCGAGTCTCGGTCCAGCACACAGTTTTAATCTGCCAGGAAGTTTCATATCAGCGCGCACTCCACTGCAGAGTGAAAATCTCATTCTGGCATTTATTATTTACCTGATTAGGATACATATCATTTATCGTTCTTCAGAAACTGTAAACATTAGCACCTGTTAAAATGAAATAGTACTTTCGGAAACAAACCACTCGCAAATGTTGGATGTATGTGACTCCTTCGCCAAATAACATTTCTGTGCAGTTGCTGACAACAATAAGCCATGTTTATGACACTGAAATTCTGCAATACAAGGAAAAAGATTTTTAAATACCTGTCCGCCGGTTTCACAACCGTTAAATTATGAGGGATATATTCGTAGGAGACATACGAGTAGCTGTGTCACGTTGTCAACAATTACATTTTTAGTCAGCCTTCACAGGAGTCGAGTGTTGAGACCAACTGGAATAATCGTTGTGGTAGCATGAGTCAATGACGACATGTGCCATTCACAGACTTTCACAGAATGACTGTCACCATGTTTACGAGTGTTAAAAACTGCATAAAATACTGGTGATCAAATTTCAATAAACTGGAAAAAAGCATACAGCGCATCTATGAAGGGTGAAGGGAAGGATCATTAGTAATTTGGAGCCACTACCAAATCAAATCTGGGATCAGTGTGTCTTCTTCCTAAAATTTATTTTAAAAGTACTTTCATGCGAGATAGATGTATTATTAAAATATTATAATACGTTATTCAAATGGCCACAAAAACTTTATTATAATTGCATTAATCTCAAACTTTCAAAAAATGTAGAAATAAATAAGAAAAGGTCAGATGCACTGCACATGCAACAGGCTATATAAAAAGCTACAGGTCTCTTATTGAATCTGGTTTTTATTCATTATAATTGCAAACAAACCTAAATACAAATATAAAATTTTTCATTAATGTGACTTGTGATGTTGAACTTTTTTGGCTATGTCGTCTACATCTGCATCGTTTGGCCTGCATGCAATCCTCATTGCGTCTTCTAAATGACTGGACAACCGATTACAATATTTATTTTCACGTACTTCATTTTTAAAAATGAGGCTTCACAAAGGTAAGTTGAAGGAAATAGTGTTAAAATGAACTGTGCACAGTCTCGTAAATTTTTATAATTGTTAGGCACATATTTCCAAAATTCAGTGTACTGTTATGTTTCACAATGTTCTATAAACAGAGCTTTTAGCTGTCTGTCATGCTGAAGTTCGATTATTTCATTTAGCAAATTAGTTTTAGGAAATCCAAATTGGCAAAATAATTTCAGATTATCATGTCCAACATGCCAAGGGTTCTCTGCGAGAATTAAACAGACTCGGTTATTTCTAAGATCTGCAAGTCTGTTTTTTGTTTCCTCCAAATAGGCTTCCAAATATTCTTTCATGTTTAGGCAAATAGTTTCGTCGATAGTTAAGCCTGATCGGAGCCTAGTAACAGTTGGAAAATTAGATCTTTTAGTTCGAGTACATTTATATATGATTGCAATTTGGCTTCAAATGCAAATATTTTGTTAGTCATTTTCCCAATGATCTTGTTTGGTCCTTGTAATTCCAAGTTAAGTGAGTAATTTTTGTGTAATATCGGTCGAAAAAGCTGTAAGTATCCACCATTCATCATCATCAAGTTCAGGATAATTTTTGCCACTTTATTGTAAGAATAAAATAATTTCAGATTTCAAGTTGACAAACAGTTCCAGCACTTTCCCTTTGCTTAGCCATCTGACAGCAGTATGTAGGAGAACATCACTTGTAACACCATAGCTCTCATACTCTTCTGATTTATTTTGCTTTTGTTTTATTTAATGTTACATCGTTGAACTTCTGTAAATCTTGTTTGATTGAATCGATAACACTAAATTGTATACTCCTTTCTTTGTTAAAACTTTGATGTTGTGGTTCGATTCTATGCAATATAGTATATCTATCATTTAAATTCTTTGTCCCATTTGGAGGGAACAAAACTTACTATATATAATTGTAATTTCTGTGTGAATAATTTTTTGTAGAAATGTCAATATGTGCAAATCTTCTGTTTTATTTAGTGTATTTGGTTACTGTTATGTAAACTGCTGATCCTCGCTTAGGGTCCTTAGTTATACTATGTAAAAGGTGTAGTGGTTCCCCTCCTTGACCCAAGCCGATATTCTCCTGCAACCTTTCCTTATACTCCTTCCCCTACAACTGCATACCAGTCCCCCATGACTATAAGATTTTCATCTCCCTTTACATATTGTATTACCCTTTCAATACCCTCGTACACTTTCTCCATCTTCATCTTGCGACGTCGGCATGTATACCTGAACTATCGTAGTCGGTGTATGTTTTTCTGTCGATTCTGATGAGAATAACCCTATCACTGTTCACAGTAACACACTCTCTGCCCTACCTCCCTATACATAACGAATCCTACTCCCGTTATACCATTCTCTGCTGCTGTTGATATTACCCTATACGCATCTGACCAGAAATCATTGTCTTCTTCCCATTTCACTTCACCGACCCCTACAATATCTAGACTGAGCCTCTGCATTTCCCTTTCCAGGTTTTCTAGTTTCCCTACCACGTCCAAGCTTCTGACATTCCGCTCCCCTATTCTTAGAACCTTATCACTTCGTTGATTATTCAATCTTTACCTTATAGTCACCTCCCCCTTACCAGTCTCCCCAGGCTCTCTGGTCGCACCACAAAATGAGAAACCACATCTGGAATTGGCTTATGTCCAAGCAGTGAGCATGGAAATAAAATGAACCTAACTAGAAGATACAAATGGCTTGAATAATATCAATAAAATGGAAACGTTCGGAACAGTTGATTAATTAGTAACACGCTTGCTTATTTGCGAAACAACAAACTTTTCGATTTCTTAATCTCGGAATTGTAAGCTGAGGCAAATGAGGCTTCTACTGGAAAATTTCATTCGCAAAACCACATTTCATCCATATTTTGCCCTCCAGTTCTGTGGAACATAACATTCACCCGTGACAACAACCTCCACTCCTGCAGACCAAAAGACAATAATAAAAATAACAGTTTTGAAAAGAAAAACGAGAAACAAGATATTTATACTAGTGTGCATACACGAGACCAACAGCGAAGGGCTCCGAACTTAACAAGGTGCTATTCTATATATTCAGAGTATAGTTTCATAAGGTATCGTTTCAGATCCTAGCGTAAAATTTGAGTTAGATCACCCACATTTATCGTTTCCACTGAAGTTTGTGTAAACTAAAAATATCCTTACTGGGCAACGATTACGAAAGTGTTGCTTAGGTGCAAATATTTTTATTCGCAGCGTTCAAATAGTAAATGCAGATCCATTAAACGAGAGCACCGTGTGAAATATTTGGTCTTGAAATAACAGTAGCCTATAATGAGATGCAGCCCCCGGCACGTCGACTTGAGCGATGTGCAGTGCTGGATGTAATCGACCGAGTGAGTTCCTAGACCCGAGAGAAAGTCTAGGTTAACTATTCCGGAATTATGTTTTGCACGCAAAACAATGCATCCTGCATGAAGACACCGTGCAAATACAGGATACCAAGGCGATGTGCATTTGTTACGTAGATCCGTGTCCGCCAATGCTCTATTCAGCAGAACTAGGAATTGACTAGGTGCGTACCACCCCCGCGCCGCTCCATACATGCATAACGTCTAATAGAGTGCTGACATTGAGACCGCAGGACCGTAAACAAGGGCACCGCAGACGCTTCCAGACTGTAACTGCGTGGGTTATCTCCATCGAGATATTCTTGTTAGCATGAGCCGACTTGGCGGGGAATGTAATGACACAGAGCCACTGGTACGATAACCTGCAGTTGAAGAATTGAGAAACAGGTCAAATCGTTCCGGAGAATTCTTTAGGTTGTTGGTGCCTGTGTTGTCGTGGAGAGTGACCTCAAGGCTGCCGTTATGAACTCTTTTAGATTCTGAAATGAGTTTTCCCACATTTCATTAACACGATTCAGTTATTACGAGGTTTTAGTGGGGGCAGTTTGCTTTATGCTGGTGCGAAAGGGTTTCACAAAACGTTAAATTAAACACAAGTCATGTATAGATACTTATACAATCTCTGTATTTCCTGAATAATATAAACAGTGTAAATCAAGAACAGCCTTACGTCATGAATGACTATGGGATTGCATTACTTATATGTCACCATTTCTTTAATGGACAGGTTTTTAATACAAATGTCTGGAATTTTTTCCACCAACGACAGTATTCATGACGTGCAACGAAACTTGGTCGCAGCAGATATCACTTAAATTACATTGATATAACTGATGATCAAATCTACGACAATTGTGTTTGCCTAACTCTGGCGTAATTAATTTATATATCTTTTAGTTTGATACATTTACTACAATCCAGAATTCCCAATACGTTTACCTATTTAGTAGTTATGCATCTCCATCTCTGGACCTCCACTGCCAGAATCTGAACACATTAAAATTCTTAGAAGCGGAAGAATAATTAATGGAAATATTACACGATTGTTATTGCATGAACATCTGCGCTTTCTGTCAGGTTTGCTACTCAGAGTTTATCGGGGCCTCTCGTACATATCATTGTCACACTGAACCTTTGGGCGTGTCGGCATTTGATACGATAATGCATCTCTGTATTACGAAATCTTGACTAATACGCTTTTACGACTCATAGTGTACTTCGGTGTCGCATTTTTCTTCACTGCCGCCATGAGTCGTACAGTATTTAATTAAAACAATTTTGTTACATTCATTCACACTGTCACACAGTACAGCTCACATGGATTTATGTAACTTGCAGACAACAGACGTTTTTGGGAAAATGGTATCAGTATTTCAAGAGTACTGCAGTGGAGATATTTTTGTATTGCCAAAAATTACAAAGGTAATTATTTGTGTTTATGTACTATCCTTGCCGTACTGCTCAGGTGGGTAGTCTTTTTACATGACAGGAGTGACGAATTTTAGTTCATTTCTCCAAAATGCTGTTCATTGCCAATACTACGCAAATTACTTATTATTGGTGACTAATTATGATTTAAAGTAACTGTAGTAATATTGTTGGCTGTTTATTTGCAACACATTACGCGCCATATTTTCAAGACAGGCATACAGAAACACTTCTGTTGCCACCATTATTCTTTCCATGTTGATACTGAGAAGTAACTTTTTATGGAACGTGTTGACAAATATTATAAACGGGTAGATAATCTATGGAGACACTCTGAAATGTAAAGGATATAATGGCACCGAATCAGACAAAGTATATTAATCATTTTATGCACAGTATTTTAGACACTATCTACACGGTTAACATTTTTTCATATTTTTATTACATTATTACATGTTTTATAGCAAACTAGAGAAACTCTTGTAAAAGTTTATTGAGTTGGAATCTAATTTAGTATTTACTAAATTTTTCTGACGATTTTTATGATACGTCAATATTTCAGTTTTTGTTACAACTTCATTAACTCTCGTTTGTTCAACTGGTGGAGTACAACTCAAGTGTTATGTCCGCCTACATGTACACTACGATGTAAAAAGTAAATTTACTGTCAAATGATGCCAACAAAATCATTTGAGATATGAAGAAACGAAAGGCGCTGGATGTGGCGGTCTTTAACAGAAATAATTAAAGTAGGCAGAAAAGTGGAACAAAAGCAATTTGCGAAGTTGTTTATAGACTTCTCAGAGTAAGACAGTTCCCCAATAAAAAATTATATATTTATAACTATGCTCTCCATATTTTACATAATAGTCAAGAAAATTATAGCGAAGTGCAGCGATAAGCGTTTGAGTTTAACTACTCAAAGAAAGAAGCTGACCGCAAAAGTGGATATAGTATATACGGCCACTTGTGAGTCGGGGAAGAATTCATAGAACGGAACGATGAATATGAATGAGTACTTTGCTTGGAGTTCATAAATTTTGCGGAAGCTTTTGATACCGTCTCAACAGAATCTTAACTAATATTCCTTTACAAACAGTGGACTGATTCTGTTTATGTTACTATACTGAAATGCACAGATCAATGGTAGAAACTGAATTAGCGTTCCCCGAGATAATGGGAAGTTCAGAACAGGAAGCGGAATAAGACAAGGAGATTTCATACCTAGGAGCTACTCTGTTGGGTTCTAAGAGATAAGAAAGGACAGTGAAGATTACCAAGTAAGACGGCCGGAGTGGCCGAGTGGTTCTAGGCGCTACAGTCTGGAACTGCGCGACCGCTACGGTCGCAGGTTCGAATCCTGCCTCGGGCATGGATGTGTGTGATGTCCTTAGGAGAGTTAGGTTTAAGTAGTTCTAAGTTCTGGTGACTGATGACCTCAGAAGTTGAGTCCCATAGTGCTCAGAGCTATTTTAGCCATTTGACCAAGTAAAAGATTTGGCGGATGACGTTAGAAAAACGCTTTGGCGCGCACAGCTTAATACCGTAATGTCTGGGGGAGTACGAAAGTAGAACCTCCTTTTACTGTCGTTACAGCGTTTAAAATTTGAACAAAAATTTGAGCTAAGTAATATTTGTTTGCGTTCTTGCTAAAGCACTGTGAACATTTGTCGGATTCTGGACAAATTTACCTGGAGCCAACGGGCATTCCAATTGATCCTAAAGACATTCCATGTCGATGAAGTCAGGGATTAAATTCTGCTTGCTTTTCTTTCAAACGCTATACAATGGTCATTTCTAGAGAGAAAATTTATATTGCTGATGGACCATGCCACGGCTCCAATCTGCAACCATGTTTTAGCGTGTATTTACTCGTCTACAACGTTTTCACGCGCACCTGTGTCCGTTTTGAGATGGACCAAAACTAGTGAGCAGTTTCCAAACCGGGAGAAACACACGCAGGCCATCGCGCCACCTCCACAGACGTCACACCGCTCTCTGGTCAATACCTCACGTGAGGTTCACACAGGCTCATTTGTGTGCCCCACTGCAATGTGGACTGCACTACACAATGCCTTACAAACAGCATTGTTATTCAGTGCCAGAAATCCGATGTGCCTGACAGTCACGTCGACCTACTTTACAGTAGCATACGAAATTCTAGTGGTTTAAGTACGATGAGACCATGAAACCAAATACAACGTTGCAAGAAATTGTTGAAAATATTGTAGTCGAGATGTTACAGGTGAGACGTGAGCAGGGAAACTAAGTATGTGCCACCCCACTCTCCATTGTTGCCAAATTTATTCAAGATGGCGGCGATGACGTCATCCATGATAGCAGCATGTAGACTTGGCAACATCGCATGACGTCATCCAAGATGGCGGCTTTAGGCGGGAAAATAGTCCAATTGTGCTACATCGACTAACCTAAGCGTCCAGAAGAAAAAATGGCGGGAAGTTTGAATTCCAACAGGATAATGCAAGCAAAGACCGTACTTGTCTTTATTATTATTATTGATTATCATTCATTATCATTTATTAACATTCATTATCATTCAATGTCATTCATTACCATTCATTATCGTTCAATATCATTTATTAGTATTTATTATCATTTATTATTATTGACCTGCCTCCACTAGAAAATTCCATCCAAATTCAAATTCCTACACGATAATGGCTGCAAATCCTTACTTTTGTTTATTATTATTATTCATTATCATTTATTAACATTCATTATCATTGATTGTCATTTATTATCATTCATTATCATGTATTATCATTCATTATCATTTATTATTATAGGCCTACCTCCACTAGAAAATTGCACCAAATTCAAATTCCAACTCGATGTTATCTCGAAAACTGTACTTCTATGTATTATTATCATTTATTATTTTTTCAAGATGTCCGATTTTCTCGGTGAGAACGCCATTCTCCTTACATCCATAACAAAAATCTACCACAAGTTCAAATCCCCAACACCATAATTGATCACATGTACGAGCTTTCTCCGTCACTTATCTTTTTTCACTGCCTATCATAATCGTGTCAAATAATAAACTGCACTTATAGTAACGTAATTCACGTCCTTTGATTTTGCAGGGGGGAAGGGACTGAAGACTTTATTTCAAGCAGTACGGTCATCACTTGTTCTCCAACACAGTCAGCACACACATCTTTGATATCGCAGTGCAGTCACCACGACGTCCGCGCTCCACCTGAATTAGTTCAAATCCTCGCCACACCCTGGCCAGCACGCAGAGACACTGCCTACACCTGGCAAGTGAGGCGGCCGGCCACTATCGCAAGGGGGGGGGGGGGGGGCGAGCCCAGCGATCGCTCCCACGTCGTAAACATGTTATCGCTGGGCACGCTGGAACTTGTCGTCCGCTCACCACGTGTATTCATCGCATCTGCACGTTTCCCCCCAAAATTGTCTGCCTCAGAGCTGAATCACACAACGGTCGACCATTCCCTGAGCAAGTCCGAACCTGCAGATACTGACCTCACACAGCCGTTCGCCACGTGTCCTTGTGCGATCAAGAACGCAGTGCTACACTTTTGGCGGCAAAGTTTGCTTGACAGTGGAATCCGCCATGACTGTATAACAGCACGTTTGGACCGCACTACAATGCCCGCTAATTGACTCACTCTCGCGCGCACGTAATAACTGTACAATAGGTGTGCCACCGCCCCGCTTACGTCACACACCCTCCATACCCGCGACAGACATAGCCTTCTGTAAATACCTGGAAAATGACTCTTTATTTCAGACATTACGGTCATGCAGGTGTGTTCAACTGACTTGTCCATGCTCACACAGCGAAACTCCAGAGCGCAGCTGACGTACGCGCGGCCGGCTGAGCCCGCTCCCTGGCCCGCTGACGTCATGCACACCCCCATGGCCGGCGCGACAGGTAGACGGAGGCGAGCGGCGCCACAAACGGTCGGCCGTGCCTTCGAGCACTTAACACCAGACACGATGTTTCCTGTCGACTGCGTGGCTTACAAAGGATACGTTTGACGCCAGAGTTTGACCGACAGTGGAATCCACCATGACCATACAACAGCGCGTTTGCTCGTCGCGAGAACGCTCGCTAATTCACTCTCACCAACCTGCTATATTAAATAATTTCATTTACAATTTCATATACATATGCAAACGTGTTCAACTCCCTAATATCAACTACTTTTCGAGGACCAGACCACCACCACCTCCTCCTCCTAGGAACCAGCGACAAGTTTGAAATCTGCCAGTAAACAAAGCTCACTTGCGCTTCCACCACCAACCTAAGAAAATTGTTTCAAACTAAGCCACCAGCACTCAACCTCTTCCTACACGTTTCAGGTAAACGGACTCACCCCGCACTAGCTCCACGGACCGAGGAAAAATTTACTTTATTTAGGAATGGAGTATATATATCACACCGACATGTCCCACATCATACAGACCTGCAAAACACTCCTACATAACTCATTCATAATGTTCTAGACACACACTTGCTAATTGTAAACAAAAATAACTCATAGCACAGCCTACAGACATGCGAACTGCTCGTAAATAATGCAAAACATTTACCTCCAAATAGCCAAACAACTGCTAATTTTCGCAAATAATTTCAGTGCATAGGCTGATGGAAGGAAGAATGAGTGTACTTTATTTATTTGCTACATATCTTTTTCAAACTTTTACTTCTCATAGGTTTCGATATGTAAGGCTGACATAACGCGTTTCTAAACTCCAGTAGTGCACTACACTTGGCAACACAACCACACCCATCAAGATATTCATTCCATTCCAGACCTGTAACTCCTCTACAGATAAATTTGTCTAGTTATTTGTCTACTCACTCACATTCTGATCAGATTGCCGTTATTGCGCAAAAACAGCTCGGACTGCGCTGTGCTGCTCAGGGAAGTAAGGAATTGCTGCACTCTATTTATTTGGGGCCCTTTTATTTAGTCGTGGAGTATATTTGTCACAAAACACCCGCACTGATCCAACTGTGGTCATCTGACACAGGCCACAAACACGTAAACAACTCCTAATTTCACCACACAATAGCAAACAGCTCTTAAATAATGCAGTACACAATATAAGCAGACGAGCTCTGTACTCTTAAACTCTCCAAATAAAGCTCCGCACAGTGCACAGACATGCTCGTAAAATAGTGCAACAGACGCGCCCAAACACCACCAGCTGCCAAACCGACCAAAAGTCTCTGCTCGGCCTCCCCCAAACATGACCTCAACACAGTCGCATTCGCACCTAACGCCGGAGAAATTGATATCGCCTATGCGCCTTAGATTACGCTCCAAGGCAGACCGCGCGCATGCGTTCGGCGCGGAAGGGGATTCCAGCCAAGTTCATCTTCCGAGCGCTCGTGACAGCCGACACATGTGAAAGCTGCATTGGTCTTCTCATGTATACCACCGGAGTCTCAGGTCTGGACCTGCCTTCACGTCTATTCTCAGAATAGCTCATTGCTCGTTGACACACTCGATTAACGCGGCTGGGAAAACATTTACTACTCGCATGCAACCGAGATGGTGATGGAAAAACCAAATCACTCTGATCTCCGCTGCAGGTGCGTGCAATCATTGAGAACACTATTTTTTTTTTTCGAACAACTTATTTAACCATGCAGTGTATCTATCACGCTATCTCAAAACACCAATCCCGAATATGCTCTGGACCATGTTGCACAGCCCACAGACACGCACCCAATCATAATTTCAGTACACACTATAGCAAACTGCTACTAAATAATATATCACACAGATATATAGATACGCTCAGTACTCGTAAACTATCCTAGTAACGCATAGCAGAGCCTACAGATCCGCTCGCAAAATAACTCAGCACGCATGGGCAGGTAGCCCCACTCTGCACCCTGCCCACTGGATTGTGAAGTCACGCATCCGTCTGATTTCAGACCACGCACAGCCCCTGCTCGGCTTCCGCAAGCGTGAGTTGGCGCGGTCAACACGCTCGTCAGTGGTCAGAGCACACACATACATCTGTCCAGGACCGCGATCCCGAGCCGCGACCACCGAACGCGGGTGAAAGTCAACTTTATATCAACGTAGCATAATTCCAAAGCGCAGCCTCGATACACTAGACACATCATAGCAGCAGATGTCTTTACCTCCTATGACACTGTAGCACACTGCACATTGCTCCTCACAAGACATTACACAGCCCTTTAACTAAACATAACTACACATCCCTGCTCTCGCCTCGTCGTGTGACCAGCCATCTAAAAACCTTCTCAATATTATTCCTACTTTACAACTTTTCTTTTTAAAATAATATCTAATTTACACCTCCCACCGCAACTAACCTCACACTCGTCCCACCATCAACATACGCAAACGTCCTCAACCCTATCTTGACACTCATATATCATCCCACAAACCATGCCCATCAATCAATTTACCATTCTCATCCTCTCTTTTCGAATTACAAACGTAGTCTCTATCTAAACACCAATCAACTCATCTTTCTCGCACTTTCAACAATAAAATTAATTTTACACACACCCAGAAATACCAAACCCAATTAAAGATTCAAACTTTTATACAAAGCATCAAGCACATACGACAGTATTCAAAGCCTGGTCCCTGATCTCTGCAATTTAAGTCAGAGAAAGACATATCTATTACCTTCTGCAACCTGTCTATAAACAGAACAATCTCTGTTACTACAACAGGACCTTGTTTTGACCATTCGCCGGAAATGCGCACAATGTTGTTGCCTCAAACTAGGTACAAGTACAACAGATCCTCAACACCCTATCATCTTTATCCTCTACCATCAAACAGTGAAAAAGTCACGAAGGCACCAATGCAATCCACCTCCAGCGCAGACATACGGAATTCACAATACTCCCCCCGAATAACTCAGAGTGCAACCATCCAAGAATTCCTAACAGCTCACCAAATCCAACACCTCAAACTACAAATGCCTATATGAACAAGATCATATTAAATACACACACACACTGCAGAGAGCCGTTTAAAGTTTGATCACCCATAGTCTAAGCGAATGAGAAGCTGCCTCTGGCCCTTGTTCAAACAGTGTTTTGTAACACGCTTTTGCACACTGCCGAGCATTTCGTCTTTCTGGCGCGACTTCGAAGTCATTGTCTGATTCTAAACAGACATTAACACGGACTGATGCATGGTCTCTCACAGGAAACTATACCGTACACCTTATAAATCATATTCTTACAGTCGAGAGCATAACATTTTAAACAAAGAACACCCACAACACAAGGAAAAAAGAAGAGCCTGCTGGCGTTGTAGCCACTTCCCTCGAAAGTGATTGACCACCTCTACATTTAAACTCATATGTCGCAGTGACCGAATAGTTTATACTCTGCATTCAATTTCTAGTGATTGGTAATTTTTGCACACAAGTACAGGATCACCGTTTTCGGTGCTAGCAAACCTGGAAGTTGCGATCCATCAACCAAAATTTCTCCCCCAACTCAAGCAAGCATTGTCAGTCAATCATTATGTCGTACCCAATGCACAGATGCGATGGATAAGACACCACCGATCTACTGTAATATTATCCATCACAGCTGATATTGCGAAAAATTTTACAGTAAGTCCAACACTAGCCAATCATGTGACAGCTTGTTTTCCTAATTTCAGTATCACAGCTAAACCATACATCCTCTACTTTGCAAGTATCATTGCGATCATTCATAGATGACTGCTCAACACGTTCCATTCACACTTAATTCTTGAACACATAAAGACGATCAAATTATACCAGACAAAGCTATACATATTTCTAAGACCTCGCGCATAGTACACGATCAATCGCTCTGCATATGGCGGTCACAGAGCTATCTAGTCCTCTTACGTTAAAAGACCATCCTCACCTCGGCATTGACCTCCCTACCCCGCAACATCGCTGTCCAATTATTCCCCAACCGAGCAGACGAATACAGCTACACTCCACCTCTCTTGACTGAATAGAGCTTTCCTATTCCTAATCCATCAAAGTGCACCACATTTCTCGAAATGTAACCAAGTCTTGGAGCTTAGCACACCATATCGATCTATAGCAACAGATCTCAAAGTGCCTTAATTTAATAGCATACAGTTAAGAAGAACAAGAATGGAGTGATATTTATACACAATGTAGTTCGATAGATTTTTAAGCAAATCATCCAATCTATCATGTGTATAGTATTGTTCTAGAGTCCATGATCGGTGCATCGAAGGTTGCGGTAGGAAAGAGAGAGATAGAGATAGATAGATAGATAGATAGATAGATAGAGAGAGAGAGAGAGACAGAGAGAGAGAGAGAGAGAGAACATAAACACACACACACACATACTCCTAAGACTAGAACGTTCAGCACTTAGAAACGGGCAATAACCTTAGATCGCTTACTTTTCCGTCCTGTCAGACATACAACCTTCTCCCCGGTCACCTTATGCCGAGCTATCTCTACCCCAATCGTAAAACTTTTCCTTTCTATGATACGAGCCCAATATAGCCCTGCGGACACGTCTAGTGCCCAATGATCACACCAGATCATGAGTCAGAAATAATACGATTACTCCATCAGGTCTATATAAAAAATGATAGTTATTACCAGCCGGTACATCCTACAAGCAAACAGATACGTATAACAGCAGCGTCCAACATGTGAAAATTAAAAGTCATCCCGTCACCGACTCTGTAAACACCTGTCTGTCGGGTAAGTGTGTACACAATGATTACAGCCCCTCACAAATACCCACAGCTAACTTAGTTATGATGCTGAAGTCTCGATTTTACACCAAGCATGCGACAGGGTAGGGGTCGCGTAAATCAAAGTGCATTTAGAAAAAATGGCGGGAATTTTGAATTTCGGCAGGAAAATAGTCCAATTGTGCTACGTCCACTAACCTAAGCCTCCAGAAGAAAAAATGGCGGGAAGTTTCAATTCCAACAGGATAATGCCTGCAAAGACTGTACTTCTCTTTTTATTATTATTGATTATGATTCATTAATATTCATTATTTATTATCATTTATTATTATTTATTATTATTGACCTGCCTCCACTAGAAAATTCCCTCCAAATTCAACTTCCAACATGATAATGGCTGCAAAATCTTATTTTTGTTTATTATTCATTATCATTCATTATCATTTCTTAACAGGCATTATCATTCATTGTCATTTATTATCATACATTGTCATTTATTATCATACATTGTCATTTATTATCATTCATTATCATTCATCATCATTTATTATCATTCATTATCATTTATTATCATTCATTATCATTTATTATTATTATTATTGGAAATAATACCATTACTCCATCAGGTCTATATAAAAACTGATAGTTATTAGCTGAGCTCTTTTTGCACAATAACGGCAATCTGGTCAGAATGTGAGTGAGTAGACAAATAACTGGACAAATTTATCTGTAGAGGAGTTACAGGTCTGGAATGGAATGAATATCTTGATGGGTGTGGTTGTGTTGCCAAGTGTAGTGCACTACTGGAGTTCAGAAACGCCTTATGTCAGCCTTACATATCGAAACCTATGAGAAGTAAAAGTTTGAAAAAGATATGTAGCAAATAAATAAAGTACACTCATTCTTCCTTCCATCAGCCTATGCACTGAAATTATTTGAGAAAATTAGCAGTTGTTTAGCTATTTGGAGGTAAATGTTTTGCATTATTTACGAGCGGTTCGCATGTCTGTAGGCTGTGCTATGAGTTATTTTTGTTTACAATTAGCAAGTGTGTGTCTAGAACATTATAAATGAGTTATGTAGGAGTGTTTTGCAGGTCTGTATGATGTGGGACATGTCGGTGTGATATATATACTCCATTCCTAAATAAAGTAAATTTTTCCTCGGTCCGTGGAGCTAGTGCGGGGTGAGTCCGTTTACCAGAAACGTGTAGGAAGAGGTTGAGTGCTGGTGGCTTAGTTTGAAACAATTTTCTTAGGTTGGTGGTGGAAGTGCAAGTGAGCTTTGTTTACTGGCCGATTTCAAACTTGTCGCTGGTTCCTAGGAGGAGGAGGTGGTGGTGGTCTGGTCCTCGAAAAGTAGTTGATATTAGGGAGTTGAACACGTTTGCATATGTATATGAAATTGTAAATGAAATTATTTAATATAGCAGGTTGGTGAGAGTGAATTAGCGAGCGTTCTCGCGACGAGCAAACGCGCAGTTGTATGGTCATGGTGGATTCCACTGTCGGTCAAACTCTGGCGTCAAATGTATCCTTTGTACGGCACGCAGTCGACAGGAAACATCGTGTCTGGTGTTAAGTGCTTGCAGGCACGGCCGACCGTTTGTGGCGCCGCTCGCCTCCGTCTACCTGTCGCGCCGGCCATGGGGGTGTGCATGACGTCAGCGGGCCAGGGAGCGGGCTCAGCCGGCCGCGCGTACGTCAGCTGCGCTCTGGAGTTTCGCTGTGTGAGCATGGAGAAGTCAGTTGAACACACCTGCATGACCGTAATGTCTGAAATAAAGAGTCATTTTCCAGGTATTTACAGAAGGCTATGTCTGTCGCGGGTATGGAGGGTGTGTGACGTAAGAGGGGCGGTGGCACACCGATTGTACAGTTATTACGTGCGCGCGAGAGTGAGTCAATTAGCAGGCATTGTAGTGCGGACCAAACGTGCTGTTATACAGTCATGGCGGATTCCACTGTCAAGCAAACTTTGCTGCCAAAAGTGTAGCACTGCATTCTCGATCGCACAAGGACACGCGGCGAACAGCTATGTGAGGTCGGTATCTGCAGGCTCAGACTAGCTCAGGGAACGGTCGACCGTTGTGCGATTCAGCTCTGAGGCAGACAATTTTGGGGGGAAATGTGCAACGTGCAGATGCGACGAATACACGTGGTGAGCGGACAAGGGGCCGCCGTTGACGTCAAACTCGACATGTTCCAGCATGTTCAGCGAAAACATGTTTACAACGTGGGAGCGATTGTTGGGCTCGGCACCCCTGCGCTAGTGGCTGGCTGCCTCACGTGACAGGCGTAGGCAGTGTCTCCGCGTGCTGGCCAGCGGGTGGCAAGGATTTGAAGTAATTCAGTTGGAGCATGTATGTCGTGGTGACTGCACTGCGATATCAAAGATGTGTGTGCTGATTGTGTTCGCCGGCCGCGGTGGCCGTGCAGTTCTGGCGCTGCAGTCCGGAACCGCGGGACTCTACGGTCGCAGGTTGGAATCCTGCCTCGGGCATGGGTGTGTGTGATGTCCTTAGGTTAGTTAGGTTTAAGTAGTTCTAAGTTCTAGGGAACTTATGACCTAAGATGTTGAGTCCCATAGTGCTCAGAGCCATTTGAACCATTTGATTGTGTTGGAGAACAAGTGATGACCGTACTGCTTGAAATAAAGTCTTCAGTCCCTTCCCCCCTGCAAAATCGAAGGATGTGAATTACATCACTGTAAGTGCAGTTTATTATTTGACACGATTATGATAGGCAGTGAAGAAAGATAAGTGACGGAGAAAGCTCGTACATGTGATCAATTATGGTGTTGGGGATTTGAACTTGTGATAGATTTTTGTTATGGATGTAAGGAGAATGTCTTTCTCACCGAGAAAATCGGACATCTTGAATAAATACTAAATGATAATAATATATAGAAGTACAGTTTTCGAGATAACATCGAATTGGAATTTGAATTTGGTGCAATTTTCTAGTGGAGGTAGGCCTATAATAATAAATGATAATGAATGATAATACATGATAATGAATGATAATAAATGACAATCAATGATAATGAATGTTAATAAATGATAATGAATAATAATAATAAACAAAAGTAAGGTTTTGCAGCCATTATTGGTTAGGAATTTGAATTTGGATGGAATTTTCTGGTGGAGGCAGGTCAATAATAATAAATGATAGTAAATGATAATAAATAATAATAAATGATAATTAATGATAATGAATGTTAATAAATAATAATTAATGATAATGAATGTTAATGAATGATAATCAATAATAATAATAAAGACAAGTACGGTATTTGCATGCATTATCCTGTTGGAATTCAAACTTCCCGCCATTTTTTCTTCTGGACGCTTAGGTTAGTGGACGTAGCACAATTGGACTATTTTCCTGCCAAAATCCAAACTTCCCGCCATTTTTTCTTGAGGTTAAGTTAGTGAACGTAGCACAATTGGCCTATTTTCCTGCCAAAAGCCGCCATCTTGGATGACGTCATGCAATGTTGCCAAGTCTACATGCCGCCATCTTGGATGACGTCATCGCCGCCATCTTCAATAAATTTGGCAACAATGGGAGGGGGGGTGGCACATACTTAGTCCCCCCACTGACGTGTACTCTGAAGAAATGAGTTTGACCATGTACATCAGGTCTTCTGTCTTGGCGATGAGTCCACAGTTTTGCAAGAGCACTTCCACCTACAATGCATCTCGTATGGCGGCTGCGGGGGTTGTTAATTCCTGGACAGCACAGGCGCAGGTGCGAACAGTGGCGCAGTCTGCGGCCGGTTCTCAGTCAGCTCTACTGCTACCATCCCGTTACATGCCTGCGAGCGAAAATGCTATAACAGTTTAAAATTCAATATTTTTCTCCGTCACTAGTGTTATTAAGATAACAGTTCCTTAGAGATGGTTTCTTTCTTTGAATATGCGTCCGAAATGGCGCATGTGTCCGTCGATTACCTGGGGATATATATTTGTATATAAACGGAGTGCACAACTTTCTTTTTCAGTTGTTGACAGAATTTACACTGGTAGCGGAAAATCCACAACACATCTGCAAATGTTGCATTATACATAAAAAGGAAATGTAACGAACATCTCCGAAGAGATGGAATGTACATAAATAAGAGCACATTCCGTTCTCTATGGATGAACAGAAAACGTTCAGCATTACTTCAGAACGTTAACATATATTCACTAACTGCCCAACATAAACTATGAAATTAACTTTAATCATTATACTAATTAAAACAAAAATATTGTTAGTTTTATAACTTGTATAAATTTCGAATCATATTTAATAGTATACATAATTGTTATCTGCATGTAATTATATGTAAAATACCAATAACTTGTCACAGGGTCCAAGAGGACACCCACTGCCACAATGTTTACGAATAAATTTCACAGTGCCTATTCGGCACTAAAATATGTCAACGTAATTCATAGAAGAGGTCCCACACGATGGTTCCTACGACATAACCTACGAAACACAACAAATTTTTTTCATACATCAGTGCAGGAATAGTATCACTATAATTCCTCTGAACGTTCAGAAATTCTTCACCTAAGCAGCTACTATAATCATTAGATCTGAATCACCTTCTCGTCAAAGTAGTATTTATGTCCACGTCGCAGTATGTCAGATGTACAGGTAATAAGACACTGTTTTCTACACATGTAACTATGTCTGTAAACTTGATGTGTGGATGTTACTTTTCTTCGCACAGTATAGTTTTCTCTTACCTTTAATGGCTACGTTCACGTACCACACCAGGCATCAATTTTTCGGCAGAGACGGAGGACCCTGCATACAACCAGCGCACAAAATTTTTATTAAAGCAAAACACGGATGCCGATCTTCCCATATACACTTTTTAGATTGCAAAACGATAACAGCTCTGTTTTATTAAAATTAATTGAGTAGTTTCTGGTTGCTCTCTTAGTTTCAGTAGGAATTTAACAGTTTTGCGAATCAGGTTTGAAGATCCTGACCGAGCACATTCGGTTAAAAATCTATTCACAAAACCTCCGCCGCAATTTTACAACGTCAGCAGCTGGAGCGGGTAGTATACTGCACTATCCATACAGCATGTAGTTCGGCTTGGTTGTTTTATTTCCTCGTTTATAAGCAGCCATACGTGCCAGACCAGAAGAAAGTGATTCTGAAAGCGATGTTACAACGTGTGTGTCACCTATGTTCCAACACTGTGTAAGTGTCTTTTAAAATGGATCGTAAGTGAGTTACACTAATGAAAAATGAGCACCTTTAAACAATATTCATTTTTAATGGATTTAAATTACACTGGTTGTACCCTCTGTTAATGACACATAACGTGTATGCACAGCTCATGTGGCGTGGGACTGAAAAAATGTCATGACGACGCTCCACTGGCAAAAGACTGAGGATTAGTCTCCCATTCAGATCGCCTGCACGGAAGGTAACCATGAGCAAAGGACTGAACACCCAACGAAAGTGTGACAGCCTACGAAAGTGTAACATGTCCAAAGTTTGAACGAGGTAGGGAAGATAGAAAATCTGAAAATGAAAATGCAAAGGCTCGATCCAGATACAGTGGCGATCGTCAGTGAAGTGATATGGAAAGAAGATATCGATTTCTGATCAGACGAAAATAGCGTAGTATCAACAGCAGCCACAAAAGTTAGTTCAAACATTATAGGGAACTGATATCAAAAATCAACGCCTGAAAAGAAAAAAAAGACTGGATAGGAAAATAAATTTTAAATACAGTTTCATTTCCAAGGAACTTGATCCAAGAAAGCGAACATGGAAAAAAGAAATAGCAAAGTCGCAAAAAAAGTTTTTCTTAAATAAGTAAAAAAGTATATCTCTGATCGAAAAATGTTAAACGAGAAAGTTGTAATGCTTGAAAAGATACATCGATTGCTACTTTATAAGTATAGATTGCTTTGTTATATTTCGAGATACATCGGAAAAACCGTTAAAAATCGTATTCTCTCTGTTACTCTTTAGAACGCACGTTCCCATACTTGCATTTTCAGCAAGTATATCCCGCGGTGAGTCAAATAAGGACTTGTTTGAAAAATTAAACAAAAATCAACTGTTTTTCGTAAATATCGAGTATTTCAAGAACAGGCGCTCACGATAACTGGCTAGATCTTCTAGGAGGATGGCCTTGCAACAACGGTCCCGGCTTATTTTCTTCCTACGATGCTATTTTGCTACCATGCTATTTAACGGTTTTGCGATTTTATTAATTGCAAGGATCGAGCAACTACTTCTAAAAAGCTGCGCTTTTGTTACGCGTGTTTTTATTACCTAACTGTCTCAATTTTTATTTTATGAAAATAACTTTTAAAGAAAGAAATTGCTTTCATTTTTTCACAATTTGAGAGAAAAAAATAGCTCCTGTAGCCTTCTGGAGCTGAGATAACTTGAAAAAAATCTAGTGGAAGCAATTAACATTTGACAGGGATGAGCTTAATGAAGGTTAATACACACAACATAAAAGTTTTGTATCACCTCGGTTTCGAGAGTTCAGGAACCTGTACAGGAATTTGGAATAGAGATCAACATAAACATCATTTCCACCCATTTTATTGCTCATGAAAATCACACACTGCATGTTTTACCACCAAACAGCGAGTCCTTCGGAGGTGGAAGTCCAGACTGCTGTACACACCGGTATCTATAATACCCAGTAGCACGTCCTATTGCAGTGATGCATACCTGTATCCACAAGGCACTGTTGGTCCAGATCGTCCCACTCCTCAACGGCGATTCTGCGTAGATCCCTCAGAGTGGTTGGTGAATCACGTAGACCATAAACAGCGCTTTCAATATATCTCAGGCATGTCCGATAGGGTTCATGTCTGGAGAACATGCTGGCCACTCTAGTCGAGCGATGTCGTTATCCTGAAGGAAGCCGTTCACAAAATATGCAAGATGGAGGCTCGAATTGTCATCCATGAAGACGAATGCCTGGTCAATGTGCTGCCGATATGGTTGCACTATCGGTCGGAGGATGGCGTTCACGTATCGTACAGCCGTTACGGCGCCTTCCATGACCACCAGCGGCGTACGTCGGTCCCACATAAGGCCACCCCAAAACAGCAGGGAACCTCCACCTTGCTGCACTCGCTTTACAGTGTGTCTAAGGCGTTCAGCCTGACCGGGTTGCCTCCAAACACGTCTCCGACGATTGTCTAGTTGAAGGCATATACGGCACTCATCGGTGAAGAGAAGATGATGCCAATCCTGAGCAGTCCATTCGGCTTGTTGTTGGGCCCATCTGTACCACGCTGCATGGTGTCGTGGTTACCGAGATGGACATCGTCATGGATGTCGGGAGTGAAATTCCGCATCATGCAGCCTATTGCGCACAGTTTGAGTCGTAACACGACGTCCTGTCGCTGCACTAAAAGCATTATTCAACATGATGGGGTTCCTGTCAGAGTTCTGTAGGTAGCGGTCATGCACTGCAGTAGTAGCCCTTGGGCGGCCTCAGCGAGGCATGTCATCGACAATTCCTGTCTCCCTACATCTCCTCCGCGTCCAAACAACATCGCTTTGGTTCACTTCGAGGCGCCTGGACATTTCCCTTGTTGAAAGCCGTAACAATGCGGACGCGATCTAACCGCGGTATTGACCGTCTAGGCATGGTTGAACTACAGACAACACGAGCCGTGTACCTCCTTCCTGGTGCAATGACTGGAAATGATCGGCTGTCGGACCCCTTCCGTCTAATAGGCGCTGCTCATGCATGGTTGTTTACATCTTTGATCGGGTTTAGTGACATCTCTGAACAGTCAAAGGGACTGTGTCTGTGACACAATATCCACAGCCAACGTCCATCTTCAGGAGTACCGGGAACCGGGGTGATGCAAAACTTTTTTTGATGTGTGTATTAAATACTTACATTTTCAAGAAAAATTGAGCAATAAAGTGAAGCGTGCAAGCGAGGATTGCGTCAGCTGGAGCGGGCGGCGCAGTGCGGAGAGCAAGCGCGCGTTTGCCGTGAAAACTGGTTCTATTGTAAACGGCCGCGCTGTTGTCATTGAGCAGATGTTGTCCAAATTTCTTTGTGTGTATATAGATTTCAAGCTGTTCATATAGAGACATTCTGTGTCCATTGTCCAGTTCATGTAGTAGTTCACAGTTGTTTTCTACATTGCGAAAGGGATTTGCTGTGTCTTTTATATGGGAAGCAATTGCAAATTTGTGTCATATCTTGTACTGCAACGCACTGACGTCTTCTTTGAATCTGGTGTGGATATTACAGCCTGTTCGACCTATATACTGAGCTGGGTATTTACTACATATGATTTTATATATGCTAGAGGATGAAAATTAATCTTGATCGCTTTTTTAGTTACGTGGAAGTCTATGGCAAATTTTAATGCTTGTTTGGACAGCAATTCTTATTTTGTGTTGCATGACTATATTGGCAATTTTTTTGGAGATGTTACTGAGGAAGGAAATGCATATTGTTAGTGTATTTTCTTCGTTCTTGGTGGTTATTTTGTTCATTTTAATTTTCATTTTCTAACTAAAATGTCTGTTAGTGTGGATTTATACCAGTCAGCTGCAGCTATTTGTTTTATGATTTTTATTTCATCCCAGAGGCTCTCAAGACTCACTGGGATTTTTAGAGCTCTATGGATCAGTGAGCAGTAAGCTGCTAGTTTGTACATTCTGGGGTAGCAGGAGGAAGCATGTATTAGTAGTGAGGAAAAGTTCTTTCTGGCACATTTTGTTTGTGCAGGTTGCACTTATTCAGGGGGCAAGCACACATTCAGTGGCAAACTTGATTGACTAATGACTTTAGCCTATTGTTATGCTAACTGATTTATGACTGCAAGAAACCATGCAAAACACCTTGGCTTACCAAATGAATAAAAATATCTTGTAACCACAAAAGGGAACTGTATCTAACAACAAGAAAGAGTAATGACCCAGAAACAGCCAAATATTATAAAAACTACTGTACTACATTAAGAAAGGTTATTAAAAAGTCTAGAAGCATGTGCATCATGGCTGAGATTAATACCTCTGATAACAAAATCAAAACAATTTGGAATATTATTACAAGGGAGACAGGACAACCAAGAGGACAGGATAACGGTATCACCATCAAAGGGAATGGAAACTTGATAAACAACAAGCTGGAAGTCGAAAACATTTTGAATAATCATTTTTTAAATGTTGTAGAGAAAGTAGGATCTAAATGTTCATTAGAAGAAGCAAGGCAGTTAATGGAAGAGGCCTTACCCACACAATTTGATACAAATGAAATTCCACCCACCTCCCCATCTGAAATTAGGAAGATAATAAACGCTCTCAAGAATAAAAGCTCACATGGGATTGATGGCATTTCCAGCAGGATAATAAAAGCTTGTTCCCAAGAAATAAGTGGGATTCTTAGCCACATATGTAATAGCTCTCTGAAGCAGGGGATTTTCCCAGATAGACTGAAGTATGCCATTGTTAAACCACTGTATAAAAAAGGGGATACGTCTGATGTCAACAACTACCGCCCAATTCTCTTCTGACTGCCTTATCCAAAATTGTTGAAAAAGTAATGTAGAATAGCTTCACACCTTTGTAAAAATAAAGTTTCAACAAAATGTCAGTTTGGTTTCCAGAAGGGTTTCTCAACGGAAAATGCTGTATATACTTTCACTAATGAAATATTAAATGCTCTGACTAACCGGAAGTCACCAGTTGGGATTTTTTGTGATCTATCAAAGGCTTTTGATTCTGTAAATCATTGAATACTTCTAGATAAGCTCAAGTACTGTGGTATGAATGGGACAGTGCTCAAATGGTTTAAAACATATCTAAACTGGTGATTTCTCAAACTGGGGAACAATCAAGTATGGGGTACCGCAAGGTTCGGTCTTGGGTCCTCTGCTGTTCTTAATATACAGTATGTTAATGACTTGCCATTCTATATTCACGAAGATGCAAAGCTGGTGCTTTTTGCTGATGATACAAGTATAGCTATCACAGCCAACAGATAAGAATTAACTGGTGAAATTGTAAACAATGTTTTTCAGAAAATCATTAAGGGGTTCTCTGCAAATGGGCTCTCATTAAACTTTGACAAAACACAGTATATACAGTTCCACACAGTAAATGGAATGACCCCATTAATAAATATAGACTTCGATCAGAAATCAGTAGCTAAGGTAGAATATTAAAAAATTTTAGGTGTATGCATTGATGAAGAGTTGAACTGGAAAAAACACACTGAGGATCTGCTGAAACTTTTGAGTTCAGCTACTTATGTTATTAGGGTCATTGCAAAGTTTGGCGATATACATCTGAGTAAATTAGCTTACCACGCCTATTTTCATTCTTTTTTCGTATGGCATCATATTCTGGGGTAACTCATCATTGAGTAAAAGTGTGTTCATTGCACAAAAGCGTGTAATCAGAATAATTGCTGGAGCTCATCCAAGATCATCCTGCAGACACTTATTTAAAGAGCTAGAGATCTTCACTGTAGCCTCACAATATATGTATATTCACTTATGAAATTTGTTATTAACAATCCGAATGAATTCCAAAGTAATAGCAGTGTACATGGCTACAACACTAGGAGAAAGGATGATCTTCACTACTCAAGGTTAAATCTAACTTTGGCTCAGAAGGGGGTAAATTACGCTGCCACAAAAGTCTTCGATCACTTACCTAATAGCATAAAAAGTCTGACAAATAGCCATATATCATTTAAAAGGAAATTAAAAGAATTTCTTAATGGCAACTCCTTCGACTTATTAGATGAATTTTTGGATTTAGTAAGTGGGTAATTTCCCAACACAACAAAAAAATTAAAAATATTGGGTGTTATGTAATATTTTGTCTAATGTAATATCTTGTATACACACCTCTTATTAACCTGACACGTTCTACATCGTTACGAAGTGTCGTATTCATGATCTATGGAACAAGTACTAATCTAATCTACTCTAATCAACTGCCTGGGGATAATCTGTCCTCCTGAGAATCCCCCACTCCTCCCCTCACAATACAAGCACACCTTTGATATCAAATTAAATGACTAATTAATTGAATTGATAAATTAATTACCCCCTCCCCTCTGGGAAATCCCCTAGCCCTCTCCTCCCTCTTCCTCCCTTCCACCATCTGGAATTTCGTGAAAAAAAGACTCGATGTGATCTGACAACCAAACCTTCAGATGTCAGACACTCAGATCAGTACCAAATGCTATATGTCGATTGAGTATCAACCAAAACTTCGATTTTAGTTCGTGCTATGTGCTTCCATCCAGCAGAATGGGCATAAAAGTTAATTAAAAGTAACACCAGAACTACAGAATATAACAAAAGCACAACTGTTGGTAACACATACTTACACATTCTGTGGGGAAGTTGGCAGAACGCTAGGTCATTTTACCAATGGTCATGGGTTCATATCCCAATGATGACAATTTTTTACTGTATTATGCATGAAAGTGTCATATGGGACAATATGTTTATGACATGTAAACAGGCTGTTTGGAGTTTACATCAATTTTCGTATGGCAGTCTGCTTTCGCTTCATTTCTTTGAAAGTAGTAAACATTTGTACACTTGTAATTTCACATCGTACACAATCAGAACAGAAAAATAAAGAAACAATTGCATCACATGTGCGGAAGTAGTAATAATAGAAGTACATAACATTCAAAAATCAATGCACTAGCTGCTTCATCATGAGTGGTGTCTCTTCTGTGACACATGTCTAACAGAACTTTCAACTAACGAAGTGAAAGCAGACTAACAAAAGAACATTGCTGCAAAGCCCGAAAGCTCCTTTTGCACGTTCTACCCTACAACAGTTTCACACATAAACAGTTACAACAAACTGTCATCAGTGGGGTCTGAACCTAAGACCTTTAGTATGACGACCCCACACTCTACCAACTCACCTACACAAGATATGCAAAACAATCACTCAGAAATACGCTTTTTCCGTGCTCCATAGTTCTGGTGTTACTTTTAATTACCTTTTACGTGTGTTCTACTGGACAACAACACATAGCACAAAGTAGATCAGTGTTTCGGTTGGTACTCTATGTGCAGTGTTTGGTACTGATGTGAGTGACTACATACAGTCTGGAGGTTTGGGTGTGACCTGCTGGGGAGGAACAATGGAGGGTATTTTACTTTCTTTATTTTGGGCATTACCCGGTTGAAAATTGGTGGGAAAAGCTCAGCCTCCCCCCCCCCCCCCTCCCATCCCAACTGGAGAAATGTTGGGAAATACACAGTCTGTGCTGAGCTATTGGACTGGAAAGTGTAAGTATAACCGTGTCCAGCAACTACTACACTGATGCAGATTGGAGGTGTTGTCTTGTCGAAAAATTTTCATGTGTGTGCCCACCTTGACATGCAGGGATCGACTGAACTAGTGCACAATACCATCACCAGAGGATGACCCACCGCCACCCTTTGCCACCCCTCAACCAGAAAAAAATGGCGGGAGATTCAAATTTAAGTTGGAAAATAGAGCAACTGGGCTACTTCCACTAACGTAACTCTCCCCCCCCCCCCACCCCACTTTTATGACATCACCCACCCCTTATCACCTGCAAATGGGAGGAAAACTCGCCCAGGAAGTGTTGGACTGTTTCACTGAGAGGATCTCATGACAGCAGGCTAATATATCGTCAGTCACATTGCAGTAAACAATTTAAGGCATTGGAATATATGTTTGAACAATTTTTGGTGATATTGCTTATTTAAATAATTTGCAGAAGCCAAGGCAGTGTGGAATATTGTTTATTTAAAAAATCTGCAACGATGGATTTCACGCAGTTCATTTATTTTTAATATCAGAATACAGCTTAGAATTGATGGTGTGTTATCCCTCTAGAAAAAAAATGCACTGTATCACTCGAAACTAGGAGCAGCCAGCCTCAAACTGTGCATAGAGTGCTCCCATCACCTCCAATTCGAAATAAATAAATAAATAAACATCTCTGTAACTCTAAATAGGACGCTCAATGCTTTTTGAGTTTTAGCTGCTTGTTTGAAGGTACTATCAGAGAAAAAAAATTCTGAGTCCTACAGCTGCTGTGGTGTTCATCACTTTTCCCAAACGCTGAATCGGCTTAGTTTATATCTGCGGCAGGAATCAGGGATGTTAAAGTACTTATTTTTTATTTTCCTCACTTTTTGAAGCACAATGGTTTATACTCACAGATGGGAAAGTCAGAACAATTACATATCTAAAAGTTCATGACATTTTTCGAAATCCAAACAGATCATGATAAAAACACACACACACACACACACACACACACACACACAGCACAATGTCTAATCGATTCTCCTAGAGTTCGAAGCATTCTTTGTGAATTTTCGACGTCCTAGACTTGCTGGTCTGGTGATGCTATAAAACCACAATGGCGAGTGGGGGACAGCATCCCACCAGTCTCAACCGGAGGAGACTTGTCTGCCTGGACTTCTAACGAAGGAGACATCACGTGCCTCTCTGACGTCATGGATCTTTTCATAGATACTTTGTTCTGCCCCTGTCTGCTTTGAAACAGTCTGCAGAGACTCCTACGCCTCCCCACAAAGGATGTTTTGTGACTCTCTGACGTCATGGAATTTCCTGTGAACGGAGTGTTCTGATCGGTTCTTACTGAATTTACCTGCCAAATTGCAGCTTCTGGTGTGGGAGCAGTGTCCATCACTTTCTACAGATGGACAAATTACGAGAATCTCAGTGGAAAACTATCTTGTACAGATTGAAAAACATACAGCAGTCATATTGCACTTGCAGTTGGCCTACAGATCACGAAATATGAAAACTATTCCCAAAGACACGTCGTCAATTACGCTGCTCTGCTATTCTCGAGGAAAGCTTGAATTAACCGATTACCAACCAGGCTATGTCACTACAAACTATTTTACCACCATACCATACCACCATAGTAAACAAAATTGGTATCCTGCACCATACAAAATCATCACTTTTACATCCTGCACATAGCTGTCGACCACCAGACACTCTTACATATACCGCAAAGACACACAGATTCCAAAAACATAAGCACATGTATCGCATATAGTCACAGCACTAGATATCCCCCATTAGGTCGGTCGGTCATCCACTGTGGCCAACGGTCGCAAGGCAACACATGCTTGCCTGATGCGCTCTCAGAGCGCCCTCCACAGACAGCGGCCACTCTTGGAACTGGTGTGCAATGGCTGGGCTGGTTCCCTTGGCACAAAGACGTGCACTAAATGTGCTGTTTCTGTTCTGGCCTCCTTGCTGACATGGTTTCTGCAACGAGTTGTGGCCATCTCCAGACTCTGGGATTACAAGAACATTTACTATCTGTGATCTGTCAATGAGAAATGCTTCATCAATCGCGATTTAACTTACCCATCTCGAAACCGCCATCAGCTCCAATATCCGATTTTACAAGCCAAAAAACGACGTATTGATTTTAAATGTGCGCACGGTGTGTCTTAGGAGCTAAAGTTTTGACATTGTGTTTCTTCTGTGTGTTCTTCCCATATAAAAAATTCAAGGCAGGTTTTGACATGTCAGATGGACCATTCCCTTGTCGGTCACGGATCTGCCTTTCTTTTTATTAGTTTTAAGTGGTTGCTGCACTTTAAACAGCTTCATATGCTCGCTTCTAGATATTTTATGGAATAATTGCTGCCAGTAATTGTTATGCAGTGCAATCATACCACAAAAGGTCCTTCTGATTGTGTACACGCAATAAGTTAAATTTGTTTACGTTCAGGGGCAACTGCCACTAGTTGCACCGAGCAACATCCCACTGCAGATCTTCCATTTATTTTGCTATAGTTTTTTCCAGGGAAAAACCAACAACAAATGAAGATATTAGGAGTTCAGTAGATATTTAAAATATTAATGAAAAGATTGAAAAATCACCTACAAACAATAAGCATAGAAAGTATCCTATGTCTGGCTGTGTTGTACTACCCAAGAGGAAGAAGGGATAGTTGTAACAGGCTCACATTCCTCAGCCTTGAAGTGCAGAAAAAGAAAACCAGTTCTTCATAAAATATTATGAAAATAGATATTCTGTTAATAATTGTGAGATACAAAAGCTAAAAAAAATAATTATGAGAGACATGTATACACAAAAATTATGGTAGTATATATTATGACAACTTACTGGCGATTTGAGTTATGGTAATTATTCTATATTGTATAATAGAGAAGTAATGAGGTAAAACCCTACATACATTGATGTCATGATAGTAGATATGACATTAACATTCTGGCAGCTTGTAGAAATTTTAAATTAATATAATTATTGTAATAACATACGAATCAATCAGGCTGTTATATAGTAGGCCATGGATATGTATGAATGTTTTTATTGTCAGTGTGAGCTGTGTTTATTTAGGTTTCAAAACAGGTGGACAAAGTTATGAAGAATGGTTGAATTGACTAATGTAGTCCGTTCATCAAAGAGATTATGTTATTATTTGCTTTTATGTATGTCTAACTCATCAAGCAGATTCATAAGGCTGGCGCTCTCATCATGTTGCAAAAGTTGGAGTTATTCTTCATCGTTTTCACTCAAGGCCTATAGTTGTGTGAATTGCAAATGCTCGGTTTGATGTGTTATTCAGATATATGGCCTCTAGGTGTTCTTTGAATCAGGTTGCAAAACTTCTGCTGGTCTTACCCACAGTCAGTGAGGAATCTTTAGGAAATGATTTGTATATGATAGAACCTTTATTTGGAGGTCTATTACTCTTTAAGTTATGAACGGCTATTTGCTGGAATTTACTTTTGTGAAAGGTTCGTTTTTTATTTTTATTTCTAAATAGACTGCTAATTTTATAGGATAAGATTTCTAAGGGAGTGCCTGTACTTCGAATTGTTCCATGAAGAAGTTGGCCACCACTGGACTGTTCGTAGAAATCGCCATTCCACGTGAAATAGCTCGTGGTGAGACATGCATGGAAGAATTTTTTGATGACTTGCGGGAACATGGAACCGATGTGCTCCAGAGCATCACTGAGTGGAACTTCCGTAAATAACGAAACAACATCAAAGCTGACCAGGATCTCGTTTGGTGATGTTGTTTCGTTAGGAGAAAAGAGACCCACTTGCAATGTCGGGAATATACCGTATACCATGCACATGCGGAAAAGTTTATGTCGGAATGACTGGACGATCAATTAACACCAGGATCAAAGAGCATAAGCGACATTGCAGGTTGGGGCAGGTGGAGAAATCGGCTGTGGCAGAGCACGCACTGAATGAGACCGACCACGTAATAAAATTCGCCGACACGGAAGTTCTGGCTGTAGAGAAGCACTATCACACGCGCTTGTTCAGAGAAGCTGTAGAAATACAAAAACACGCGAACAGTTTCAACAAGAAAGAGGAAAGCCTTAAGGTAAACGGATCCTGGCTTCCCGTACTGCAGCGAACGACCGTCGCAGGTAGCAAGAGGAGAACCGCACCGGAAATGACCGCGGAGAAGCCCTCGGACGTTGGCGCTCCAGGTACATATAGTCTGCGCCCGCGAGCTCGGCTCCAGTTCACCACCGGCAATGGAGGGTGAAGCTCTGACAATGCCACTCGTGCTGGCGAAACGTCAGAAAAATCATTAGATGAACGTCGGCCGAAGAACCCGAGTCAGAAGCCAATAGGCACTTTGTCAACAAGTTGCCACGAAAGCCTTAACAATTTTGTACTCTACAGTGAATTTAATGTTTTTCTGCATGCTGCTCGGGTTTCTTGCCAGTGCATCTTGCTTTAATTTCGGTGTCAAAGAAAATAATTGTATCATTTACATATCTTTCACTGTATATGATTTTGGTGTAAATATGAATGCTAGCTTGCTACGGTCGCAGGTTCGAATCCTGCCTCGGGCATGGATGTGTGTGATGTCCTTAGGTTAGTTAAGTTTAAGTAGTTCTAAGTTCTAGGGGAGTGATGACCTCAGAAGTTAAGTCCCATAGTGCTCAGAGCCATCTGAACCATTTTGAATGCTAGCTTCGGAAAATGTTTGTTGTTAGTATAAATATTTGGTAACGTCCAAGCGAGGCAGCTATCCATTGACAAACCATCTTTCTGACTGTGTATTTTAGTGTTAAAGCTGAAGTAATTGTAAACGTTAACAGGAGTAACGCAATAAGTTCACAGATCTGTGTCTCACGATATCGAAGTGCTGCAAATATGTCTGTCAATGGACCTGTCGGTTCGAGACCGATAATGGCGTCATTTGTTCCTAATAATTAGCATTATTAATAGTGGCTGGCTGATGTTTTGATTTTATTGCAAGAATTAACCTTATCTTAATTTTATCCATTTCTCTCAGTGTTTATTCCGCGACTATAATACTTTCCTAAAATAAAGAACAAAACAGCCGCCTTCAGTCACAGTTGTGATTTTATTTCAATGCACGATACATTTCGGGTCCTGGGGCTCATCTTCAGGTGCTTTGTCAGTCTAAATCGATTATTTTTGCAGATTTTGGTTCATTCAGACCCTGGGAAGATTAGAATGGTGTATAACAAAGAAGGCACCTTTTTCCAGTCGTGGATACATGGCTTTTGAAGCACAGTATGAGTAAACATGTTTATCTAGATGTGTACACTTTTGAATCTACAGCACATTTTGTAAATACAAGTCAAAACAAGTCAAAGAATTTCAAATGTAAAGAAGCTGCATTTCTAGAAATACACAGTTATTATTTCGAATGAGATGTAAAGCCATTATACTATTATTTATACAAGATAACTTTTCCAAAACAAATGTATGTGAATATGTCAAAAGTGGATTATGCTATCGTGTGGGTGTACTATTTAATATTTCTTTCTTTAGAAAAAATAAACTTTTAAAATTTCTGAAGAAACTGTGGCTGCTAAACGATTTTGTTCATTTATCAATTTTTTCATAAGATTTTACTTTGTGTAACATTGTTTTAAATTGCTCTGGTACATCAAGGTTTTTACTATGGTTTACTTCATATTGTAAAATTAGGCCATTGTAGATGGCAGTCTGTGTCTGTCAAGGTCATGTTGTCGTCTATTGTCGATTTGTCAAAGTGGTTAAGTATGAAAGTATCAGTGTGCTCTTTGTGTCATGTGTGGAAAGTTCTCCTTGTTTTGCGTATGTAAAATTCAGGGTATCTGTTACATTGTATTTTATATATTTCTTGTGAAGAACTATATTTTAGTATCGTTGTTTCTAAATAAAATATCAATTTTTGTGATGCTGAGGCTAAACAGGAAATTCTTGTGAAGAAATGCATTATGTCAGTTGCTATTCCTGTAGAGCTTCTGATACTGATGTTGGCCTGCGTTTCGTTGGATGGTCTGTCAACTGATTTTTCTGAATATCCGTTATTTACTGCAATTGCTTTGATCATACCATTTTATGGTGTTACTGCTTTGAACTTCAAAGGGAATGTGTGTGCCCTGTTCAGCATGGATTTAAATGCAGTATACTTGTGTGTGTTTGGATGGTGTGATGGTTCATGTATTGTGATATCAGTCTAGGCTGGATTCCCATAAATGTAATTGTTTTCATTAACAATTGTGAAGTCTAAGAAATTTATGGACTGATTTGTTTCATGTTCAACTTGTGGACTTTATGTTATATGTGAATGATGTAAGGAACTCATAAAGTTGATCTTTTGTGCAATCAAACTGGAATAGAGTGTCATCTGCAAATCTTGTGTAATATACAATTGTTTTCAGAAAGTTTATTTTTCCCTTGAAAAAAAAATTCTAAGTGGTTGATGAATATGTCAGCCAAGAGGCTTGTCATGTTACCAGTAGCTAATGCTTCTTGTTGCTGGCAGATTTTATTATTAAAAGAGAAGTGTAACGGTTGTTCCAAAAGTACTACTTGTGCTGGCGTACGCTGGCGGATAGAGGCCAGCGACAAGACTCGCTTGCATCGCACTGCCAACGCTCTCCCAGCCGCCAGTATTTAAGACAGCTGCTGCGGACCGGAGGGGCAGTTTAGCCACTTCGTTAGCCAGTCAGTTCGAGCCTGTTACGCCAGTTACTTCGAGTCTGTATGCCATGGACTTGGAGCATGTCACCAACACGGAGACACAGACTTGGCCTTCTAGCACAGAGACAGGAAGCACATAGCAACCTTACAGTAAACATGGCGGACTTCTACTTCAGCAGCATTGAGGCAACGCGGACTCTACAGAAGAGAGCTTCTACTGCAGTACATGGAAACTTAAGTAGCTCTTTGTTTATGAATAAAGAACCCAGTTATTAATTGCGTGCAGTTTGTGTTATACAGTGAGGATACAGGCCATCAACTAGCGTCCTCTTCTTGCTTCCCATGGTGCAGCTCTAAGGACACAACAAGATGACATAAAAGCGGCTAAAGAGAATATAACAGTAATGTCTCCTACTTTTATTTATGGAAACCACAGGAGATACCTAAACCGCATCAGCACAGTTAAGCAGAGCAATATTTCAGCTACAGACTCATTTTTCCTCACACTCACCGCCATTCGTTACGCACTTTTACCAATGATGAACCAGAGACTGCATGATGCGCTTGTAAAAATCGGAACCAGCTGACGCTAACTACTTCCTTACAATTTTGACAATAGCATTCGAGTCTTGAAAATGTTCGCCATGTACTCAATCTCTAAGAGGCCAAAAGAGATGAAAGTCTGAAGGCGCTAAATCGGGACTGTTCGGTGGTTGTGGTAAGACAGTCCAACAGAATTTTGCAATGAGTTGCGTGGTCGCAAAACTGGTGTGGTGCCTGGCGTTATGATATTGCAGGTGGAACTTGATCTACTTCTCTGGACTTACCCTGGAAATTCGGGCTTTCAGATTAGTTAGTGTCGTCATGTAGCGTGCTGAATTGACAGTTTCACCAAACTAACCACACCCTGGCTATCCCAGAAGACCGTCCACATCACTTTTCCTGATGACGGTTGCTTCTTTGACAGAGAATTCGCATGTAGCCGTTCGTAGGAGGACTAGGCCGGTTCTGCCCCACTCTCCATTGTTGCCAGATGCATCCAAGATGGCGGCGAAGACGTCATCCAGGATGGCGGCTTGTGGACTTGGAAGCAGCATATGACGTCATCCAAGATGGGGGCCGTGACATCCAAGATGGCTGATTTTGGTGGGAAGATAGGTCAATTGGGCTACCTCCACTAGCCTAACCCCTCCCCTCCCCCAGAAATTGGCGGGAAGTTCAAATTCCATCAGGACAATGCAACACACTTCTACTAACCTAAGAAAGTGGCAGGAAAATAGGTGACCTGAGCTACCTACACTAACCTAAGTCATCTGACCACCACCTCTTCCCAGGTATTGGTAGGAAATTTGAATTTTGGCAGTAAAGAATGGCCACTTGGGCTATCTCTACTAACCTAAGAAAATGGCGGGAAAGAAAGGGCACTAGGGATACCTCCACTAACCTAAGTTATCCGACTGCCACCTCTTCCTAGAGATCGGTAGGAAAATAACTCAGCTTGCAGTGGGCTGCTGGAGAGAGGAGTGTACTTTACTTATTTTCAAACAATTTATTTAGGGATGGATTTTGAGAGACAGTATATTTATTACACTGATACAAAACAGATGCTCTGACTTGCTTGAGGTCAATCCACTGAGCCTACAGACCTGTAAATTACTCCTAAATTACCGAAATAACCCATGTATAATGCTCTGCAGACGGGCTTGCTAAATGTAAACTGTCAAAATAAGGCATTGCAAATCCTACAGAACTGCAAACAACTCGTAAATAATGCAATACATTTATGTCCAGAGAGTCTAACAACTCGTAAATTGTCAAAATAATAATCCAACTAAATGACTCTGCAAACATGCTTGCTAATCATCAACTGTCGAAATCATGCATGCAGTCTTTATTTAAACAATTTGATGGAGTACAGCCATCCAGTGCATTCGCCATGAGGACTGGAGTCCAACTGACATAGTACACAGTACCAGCACCAGAGGGCACTGTCCTCCATTCCGTTTCATGATGTAATTCAAGACGGCGGCCATGAAGTCAGATGATGATGCATGTACCATTATCCAAGATGGCGAATTTTGGCGGGAAACAGTATTCACCACCAAGTCTGGACCTAGTATACAGTACTGCCATCAGAAGGCGCTGTCGTCCGTTCCGTGACGTAATCCAAGATGGTTGGGGGGGGGGGGGGGGGGAATAGCGGACATAAATCTTCATTTTGCAGGCAGTGTCTCCACCACCAGGTCTAGAGTACCACTGACTCGTCCATTCCATGATGTAACCCAAGATAGCTATCCGGTGGGGAAAATTACTCAGCCTGTGCTGGGCTGCTGGAGAGAGGAAGGAGTGTACTTTACTTATTTTGGAACAATTTATTTAGGCATATATTTGAAATAATAAATTTACCACTCTGATACAAAACACACGCTCTGACATGCTTGGGATCACACCACACAGCCTACAGACCTGTAAACTACTCGTAAATTACTGAAATATCACTCTGCAGACATGCAAACAACTCCAAAATTACTGAAATAATTTCAGTACACAGCACATGGACATGTAAACTCCTCCTACATAATGCAGTATACTGATGTGCAGGCACGAAATCAACTCGTAAACTGTCCAAATAACGAATAGCACAGCCTACAGACCTAGCTGCAAAGTAATGCAACAGACACGCAAACAAAATGCGCAGGCGCCGCCCGCAGCCTCCAGTCCACTGCACCGCATAGGAGGCTACTGCACACGTTCCCAGAAGTCGGGATGCACCAGCAGCTGCTAAGCCACACACAGATGCCCATTCGGGTCTCTCAAGCATGAGGCAGCGACATCCCTTTCATACTTGACACCTGAGAAATTCCTCTTGAATTATCTGGACCAATGTTCGGAGGCGGATCCACCACATGGCACATCCAGGTAGGGCTTGCAGGTGCACTAATCACTCATGACGTCCGAACACGTGCTGCATGTTCGAAGTTTGGTTCACCAGTGGGGGGGGGGGGGGGGGAGGGGGCAGGGAGATATATACCGCACAGCAGATCCACACTCGAATGCTAACTCGAATTTGATATATTGTGGATTGTGGATCTGCATCCCAACACCGCTCCATACATTGTGTGTGGCAGATCCACGTTCAAACCCTATCCCATGCATGGCATATTGTGGATCCGCATCCCAACCTCACTCTGGATACAATGCGCGGCGGATCCATACTCGAATACTGACTTGGGTCTACTGCAGGTCCTCGGGGCCATGAGCCATGAGCCAGAGCAAATGTGGAGGCGACTGGATACAATCGAGTACAGTTCTATGCTATGCCTCTCGATCAGTGCATTTGGGCTAGGTGATGGCAGATGTACTACATTTATAAGCAATTTTAGAAACAGAACGAGAGGTTATGTCATGATCGCATGGATGGAACTGACATAAATCCGAATATTCACTGACACGTGGGAAATTGAGGAAGTACTTGCATATCTTCTGGTTGGCGCAGAGCAATTGGTACATGGGAATAAGTATGTGGCACCAAGAGGAATCCGAAAAAACGTCGACATGGAAGCGAAGGGAAGCAGGGAAGTAGTAACTTTTTTTTCGTCGAGGCAGCATTATACTGTATGACTATTGAGGTACCAACGACACACACGAGTTGACTACCGTATTTCACGCTTTTCAGGAAGACAGAGAACCATCTGCCTCTAAACTTACATGCACCTCTGTTAAAGGATGACAGAGAGTGGACGGGGTGATCGATTGAGATGGAGCTGTAACGCTGTACAATGTAATGGTAGACTGATGATGCATTCTAGAGATGGAGAAGTCGCTGTAGGGTAATTTTTAGACTGTTCTTTCAGGATGCGTCAGTCGTGGGACATAGCCTGCGCTCGACTCGTATACAGCCACGTGTTCTGTATGTGATTTAAAGCACTGCCTAGTTGCGATCGTTAACGGTAAAACTGTCGGTCATCAGAGGACTTCCATCTCATGTGTGATGAAACGTGACACATTCCTCCAAATGAACTATGATTTATGCGATGTACTCCATCCCCCTGTCGCATCTTGGGTGTAAAACCAAGACTTCACCTTCATAACTAAGTTAGCAATAGGTGCTTGTGAGGCACTGCAATCCCCGTGTATACATTTGCGTGACAGATGTGTTGTTTATAAATTTAGTGGTGGAATGACTTGTAATTTTTACGTCGGACTCTGGTGCTATGCGTTTATCTGTTTCCTTGTAAGAGGTATTCCCCGTTCTTAACCATAATTTTATATAGGGCTGATGCAGGCATAGTATAATTTCCGAAGCGTGACTGGATGTGAGCAGTGGACGCTATACATCTCTGGAAAGTTATATTGTGCTTGTATCACACACAGCCACTGTTTTAAGGAAGTAGTTTTCTCGTTTTACTGTTCGATAACATAGTTTATCATAGAGAAACCAGGAAGAAGGATATGTCACGCGCTTGAAATATATTTCTTACACTGGAATATTAACAGCGCCACATTCCATACGACTGATAGGTCGGAAACGCAATCGACCTAACATTATAGTCCGCTTTAAGTGCGGAGCGTTGTAGCCTTACAAGTGCATCTGTTTATGTTCTCTCTTACCAATACCTTCCAGATACTGGTCCTAGACTCTGGAATAATACTTTAAAACTGATAGCTCGGTTGATTTACGTAAAAATGCTTCGAACTCCATCTGTCTGGAGCTCCATCGCGCATAAAAATCGCCCATTTCTTGTTCTTCTTCACCGTCTGCTATTAGATCACAACACTTTGAAATCTGTTACTATACATCGATAATGAGTGCTAACCTCCTCAACATGGGCGCATCTCGAGAAATCTTGTGCACTTGGATGGGTGAGGACCCGGCAAGCTCCATTCATTCACAAGATGTGGAGAGTAGCAGTCTACTTCTCATAGGTTACATATTAAATCGGTAACGATGCTGCAGGGGGGGGGGGGGGGGGGGGTGGAGGTTACATATTAAATCGGTAACGATGCTGCAGCGGGGGGGGGGGGGGGGGGGGGGGGGTCAGTGACAGTGTGAGGGGGGGGGCTTTCAGTCTCTAATTTTACCCTAAGACTATGAGAATGCTCTGTAACTCCCATCACCATAGGGATAGATCGTAAATTAAGCTCTATGCTTGAAGTGTTAGGAATATGTAGTGCACTGTCTGATATATTTTGATGGTGGATGTGTTCGAGAATTAAAAATGCATGGACGTACTGCACAGTCATCTATCCACGTTCACAATGACACTTGCAAAGAGGGGAGGGGGGTGGTTTAGCTATGATACTGAAATTGGGAAACATGCTGTCACATCATTGGTCAGTGTTGAAAATACTGTAAAAATGGTAAAATTGTTCACACAATCAACTGTTAATGCTTATTATTTCAGTACATCGAGGGCGTCTTTTCCATCCCATCTGCCCACTGGTACGCTGTTGGTACCCCCTAATGACTGACTGAAATCGCTTGTTTGAGTTGGAGAAAGAGTTTTGGTGGAGGGACAACATGTGGGGACGGATAGCACCGAAACAGTGATTGCGTATATGACTGCAATATGAGGAATCAGTCGAAATGGAGCGCAGAGTCATCAGCTATTCCATCACTGTGACAGCTGAGTTTAAATGTAGAGGTCGTCAATCACTTTTGGACAGCAGTTTGGAAACTCTCCACAACGCCGCCAAACTCTTCCAGTTTCCTTAAGTTGTAAATGCCTTTTATTTAAAATCATTCAGTACTGCGGCATGTTATGGTAACCATAGTAACAAGATGATTTATGGCGTGCAACAACTAGTTTTCTGCGAAAGATGGATCAGAACGTGTTAATGTCAGCTTAGAACCTGACACAGACCTCAAAGTCGTGGCGGAAAAACAAAATGTATGGCAGTGTTACAGCAGAAAACAACAATGTTTCAAACAAAGACACAGGGTCACAGGGAGAGTCTCTTCCGACTTAGAGTATGGTCTGCGGTATACGGTCAACCTCCTACAGTACAGGTGATGAAACTTTAAACTGGTCTGTGCAGTGGATCAATACCTGTATGTTTAATAGGATCGTCACATGTCCTCGATGCCAGCATGCATGCGGTATTTGTTTTCTATATATGGGAGTAGAGAGATGCGGTAAAAATCTTATCGAGTTCTCTACTGGATGAAGTTAGTGGAGCTTTTATAGTTCGTAATTTTTCTCTGGTAGATGGAATAGAATAACTATTTGGGGGGATAGACGTGAATGGGCCTTGAGGGACAGGGAATTATAGTAGCTGCTTGCAGTTTGGAGAAGCATCACAATGCAGTAGCTAAATCCACATCCTTCCTTCAGTTCCCATACTGTCTTTTGTACTACCTCGTGTTGCAGGAGCAGGCTTCATTTCTATTGAATAGTCAAAACACAGTTCTATCGAAGTAACTCAGCTTCACCTGTTCCTACTCAGGTTGGAGAAGGTGGTAGATATAGTTTTCCTCCGACCCCTACTCAGTTCCGACTTACATTGAAACGATCACATGTGCAAAGCTGTAGGGATGGTAGTGCAGAGTCTGAGGGGGCAGTTGCGGGATGCACAGGGGCTACCCAAACCAGGCGGGAATTTTACTGTATCAGATAGGTTCTAGAAAGGTGACTTGTTTAGAGATATGTGAGTGCCAGAAACACAATTCACTTGTGGCTGTATCATTAAAAGACTTCTCCATAGGATCCAAAGCATGTATGTGGTTGTATGGAAAGACTTGAATCCAAATCATAGACATCATCTCTACCGGAAAGCACAGCACTAGAGATCTGAAAAGCTTGTGTACACTTCTTATGACCTCAATCAGCACACCATGTAGTACTGTTTGTGATCCTTCTCAATTAGTCATCGCCTATAACTCAGTGGATATACCGCAGAACCTCTGACATGGTATCAAGACAGAATATGTTACAAATACTAGACAAATATCTAGTGGCAGGGGCGTGAGGGGGTTACAAATAGCGGTTTCATACAATGTTCCTTAGCCGAATCACTTTCAAAATTCAGCGATTTTATGACGAGGTTGCATCGTGGGCTATGTGTAACCGGACTGCTGGTCTGATAATATAAACTCCTATGATCACCAGCTCGGTATTTGTCTGGAAAAACCACGTGATTCGTAGGTAATGCCATACGTGGATTTATAAAGCCAGTATAGCTTTTAACATGGATGCTTGTGTGCACATGTAGAACCAAGACCACTTGTGACAGTAACATACAGTAGTTGTTGTGATCAGGTTTTTTAACATCTGGCAGTTTGTAAGACGATTAAACCTCTCTTTCTAAGACACTGTGGTAGGACTCACAAGAAAAAACTTATGAGACATGTCCATCCATCATTGATTTTCGGTCAGTATTATTTCATATCGCCAGTGATCAGTTATTGATGAAGTATTATACTTGGTAATAGGGGGTGCGTGATAGGTTAGCCTTGAGCATCAGGCTTATAAAGTATGTGTCTGTGTTCCAACATGTGTAAAGGAAATGACTATGTCCATTAGTAAGGAAAGTGTGGATTTGACATCGAGTACTGTCATATCATAGGGAAGAGTATGTCAAGTCATAAGAATGGTATTGATATTCCTATTTCCACAGCTGTCAACAGGGTGTATTTCCGGTATTTCGCTCATTGTCGAATGTCGATCAACTGAGACCACAATCGTAACATTTAGTTGTTTGTACATGGACAAAATATATATGTGACCAATTTCTTAGGATGGTGATTTTACCTGTGCGTGCTTGGTGTGCAGCGCCAGTGACCTGTGCGTCGATGATCCACGTTTCCCATTAACGGTAGGAGCCGTCTGAATGGAGACGCCTGTTGGATTGTAGGAATGTAGATGACTTAACTGTGTTGTCCTCTAGACCATCGAATGGCGAACTAATACTTAGTATGTGTTGCATAGCTTTCATGACCGCATGGAAATTTGAGAGGATTGAATATGGAGAAGTGTTTGCACTGGATCGTTATTCTTCCCATGTAAATTGTTCGGTTGACTGCTTCTGCACATCTCGAGCCTTTATTTAGTTGAGAGAAGATCGACTGTGGTGAGTACATCTAGCATGTGGAAGACACATTTGCCGGTTCTCTAGACATGAGAAACACCTTAGTTTACCTTGTAAATTATAGGGATGATTTAGAATCTGCTACATCACCGACATTGGCATTTGTGAGTGGAAATATCAGTTTACTCCACTTTTTCGAGTTTCCGCGGAAATGTCTTTGCAGACGTGACACGTTTCTAGTTAGTCAGTGGTTTACAGTGGTTTACAGCACGCCCCACCTAGCTAAAGTTTCGGGTTTGTAGAGAAATAATTTCCAGTCTATATTTTGGGAATTATGTTGCGCGAGCGATCGGCTGGATACTGCTGTGTGCTTGATATCGAGGAGTACCGCGGAAATGGTATAATATAATGGCAAACCATGCGAAAATAAATGTGTTATTGTAATCCCAGGATCTGGAGATGGGTGTAGAAAAAGCAAGCAAGCAAGCAGGTCCGGACGAGAAACAGTAACACGTTTGTGCCAAGGGAGAACGAGCTGAATTTGTAGAACAGTTCTGAGAGCGACTTCAGTCCACTGAGGGCGCTCTGGTCACCCGTCGGGGTGGATGACCGCCGACCTCGCAGGGGAATATCCAGTGCTCTGAGGAGTGTATACTGTGCTGTCTCTCTTCACAGTATGTGTATGAATGATGTAAAAGGGCTGATTTTGTATAGTGCAGGATACGAATTGTATGTTTACTACATCGACACAGTACATGGTGAAATATTGCTGGGTTGGAGATCTATTTTGCGCTCTAACATTCAAGCTCCTGTCCTCAGTGGGAAAGCAGCATAATTGAGTAAGAGTCTTTCCATATCTGACGACCTGTAAGCCACTTTGCAGGGTTTAATTGTCAGTGCAATATGGTGATCTGTATAAAATACAATCATAATGCTCTATTCTTTCTCAAGACATCCTTTGTGGCGGGACATGGGAGCATCTACTACTGATTCAAACAAGATGTAGGCAAAGTATGTACGGAAAGTTCTGAGAAAGCAAGTGTTTAAAGACAAGCTGAAGCAGAACATCCATCTCTGGCGGGGATGCCACCACTCTGAAAGACTATCGTTAAGAAAGTAAGAGATCCTGGCAGGGGATGCCACATGAAAAGCGTCTACTTATGTTTCTAATCTAGACTGTAATAATAAAATGGGAAGGAACTGTTAATCAGAAATCAGGGATAAGTTGTGATCTAAATGACACTAGATTTATTCACTCTTAACATTACAAGACAACAACAATGACGAAAGAAACATTACACAAACCTTTTTTATTTAACAAACGCTTTCACTAACATGGGGTCTATGGTGTACAAAGTGATCACCTGTGGATCGACACACGACACTAACCAGAACACTAATCGCTTTATCTGACTTCATACACATGAATCCGGGTTATGGCACAAACTAAGCCATACACTACTACCCAAAAAAGAAAAATATGGTTCAAAAGAACAATGTGCTGAAAAACATCGATTAGAGCCATACCGCAGCAGCGAATACTTTACCCTCCTGCTCGTCAAGGCGTCACACCACTATGCGTACGGTGACTTAAGTCGTGGACGATGGCGATCTGTTATTAATGGCGCGTTCCCGAAAAATGTAAGTACGTGGTCACGCGTTTGCTTATCTCAGAACACAGGTACTTGCCTATGAGCCTCTGAAACCCCGGAAGATTCCAGTGTGCAGGTGGACCCATTTGCTGGTCTGCCAAACCAATTTCACTCCGTGCCACGACTGTGCATTACAGAGTATGTCAAATGTTTAGACAGCCGATTCAAGACAAATAAGTACACTCACGCTTCACTTGTTGTGAGTGTGATGATATAAGCAGTACCTCTGACAGTGCAGAAGGTGACTGGCACAAGCTCTAAGTGGCACACTAACAAAGGGCACAGGTCTCACAGTTTAGGTAGAGACCTACCGCTCTTTACTAGCGAAGTGCCAGTACAAGAGTGACATCTCTTTTTCTGCCCACTTCCTCCTCAGCTCGGTACCAAAAACTTATTTACATTTTAGACTCCCCCCACTTTCGCACAAGCCAATCACGAGCTGGGGCCTGGCGTTCTTAGCTGGGAGAGCGGCCTTTGCTCTGCAAACACCGATTTGACCTATCAGAGACGTATTGCGAGAAAAAGGAAAAAAGATACAGCTTCACAGCCTCTTTCCCACACGTTTGCTGTGTATTCTGCTAACAAAATGCTCAGGATGGAAGCACCGCCCTCCATAAACAGCTTGTTATCTCCCCTGTTGTGTCCATTTCAAAGTTTCCAAAGAACAGCCATAAACTGGCTAAAAGCCTTGTGCTTTCACAAATATGTTTTGAAACAGAGTCTGGATGTCTGGGTGCCAGTCTTCCTGTCCCATGGAAATTCGCAGAACGTTCACATTCTTTTGTCGGCTTCCTCCCTAACAAGGGCCCATCCTCTGCTTTATTGCCATTCTACAATGCGCTGGCCAGTGCAGCGGCGACTTCTCGGCGCTAGTCTGTATAGCTGGATATGCCTGCCTCCTGTCCAGAGCCAACTAAATGTGTGTTCACAATGAGACTGTGGAACTCCGGCATCTGAAAATGTCTCCACATCTTCCTCAGAAAAAATGCACTTTGCTGGGTCCACCACCACCGCAGCTTTTACCGCAGTCGTTTAAATCAGCTTCCTATTCCTTTGAACGCACGCAAAGCTTACCATCATTCCTTCCCTAGAGCACGCAAACAAGATCATTAACTCTTGCCCACCATTTCATCATAATGTATGAAGTCAGATCACAGTAAAGATTATATTCCGTAAGAACATGATGCGGCATAACACCGAATCAGAAGTGAGAGTGCCTTGCAATCTCTCAACTCATCCGCCATTGCGGCATTAGGACATCTCCAGACCTGTAGCTGTAGGATACCGAAAATTCCATCCATTTTTTCTCTTCTACAAGACAGTGATTCGAATTCTGTTTGCGTAATTGTTCTGATTTTCCTCCCCCCCCCCCTCCCCCCTGCTTAGGCAGTGCTCTCTTTCCAAACATCAAGAATGCTTTTATGATTAATGGTGTTTTCGCAAGCATGCACAGGCTTTTAGCTGTGAGAACGTTTAACGTTTCTGAGGCGTATATTGTTAGCAGGACGAACATTTCACGCAATGTGTCAGCCATGCTTGGTACGCGTGCACGGCTAGCCGCAGCTAACATGTCCCGTTAGGATTGCTAGGAACAATGCATGTTGTGGTATTCTGTGACTTCAGTACCGCAGGTATTGCGTCAGCGACGGTAAACACACATGATGCCCATAGGCATCTCACATATGGGACCAGTGTGAGCGCGCCTTGGAGTTATGGCACGTCAGTGTAGCACTCGAAGAACTGTAACTGTATACCCGAAAATAGAACCAACTTTCACCTTCTCGCTGTAGGCAGTATAGGCGGCGTGAGAGTGATGGCTCACACTGGCCTGCAGCTGGGGATAGCTTGTGGCAGGGTCGATGCGCATGCGCCCCTGGAGCATCTGCACTCTGCAAATAGGTGTTCACTACTGTCTGGTCGCGACAGCAATGATGCCTGGCTGATCACGTATTTCGAGAGGATATTCTCAGGTATCAAGTATGAAAGGGATGCCACCGCCTCATGCTTGAGGGAACCAAATGGGCACCTGTGCGTGGCTTGGCAGCTGCTGGTGCACCCCAGCTTCTGGAATCATGTGCGGTAGCCTCTTGTGCGGCCCAGTTGACAGGGGGCTGAGGACGGTGCCTGTGGACCTTGTTTGCATGTCTGTTGCATTATTTTACGACCAGGACTGTAGGCCGTGCTATGCATTATGTGTTGGACAGTTTACGAGTTGATTTCATGTCTGCACATCAGTTGTTGTTGTTGTTGTTGTTGTGGTCTTCAGTCCTGAGACTGGTTTGATGCAGCTCTCCATGCTATCCTATCCTGTTCAAGCTTCTTCATCTCCCAGTACCTACATCCTTCTGAATCTGCTTAGTGTATTGATCTCTTGGTCTCCCTCTACGATTTTTACCCTCCACGCTGCCCTCCAATGCTAAATTTGTGATCCCTTGATGCCTCAGAACATGTCCTACCAACCGATCCCTTCTTCTTGTCAAGTTGTGCCACTAACTCCTCTTCTCCCTCATTATTTATGTGATCTACCCATCTGATCTTCAGCATTATTCTGTAGCACCACATTTCAAAAGCTTCTATTCTCTTCTTGTCTAAACTGTTTATCGTCCATGTTTCACTTCCGTACATGGCTACACTCCATACAAATACTTTCAGAAACGACTTCCTGACACTTAAATCTATACTCGATGTTAACAAATTTCTCTTCTTCAGAAACGATTTCCTTGCCATTGCCAGTCTACATTTTATATCCTCTCTACTTCGACCATCATCAGTTATTTTACTCCCTAAATAGCAAAACTCCTTTACTACTTTAAGTGTCTCATTTCCTAATCTAATCCCCTCAGCATCACCCGATTTAATTTGACTACATTCCATTATCCTCGTTTTGCTTTTGTTGATGTTCATCTTATATCCTCCTTTCAAGACACTGTGCATTCCGTTCAACTGCTCTTCCAAGTCCTTTGCTGTTTCTGACAGAATTACAATGTCATCGGCGAACCTCAAAGTTTTTATTTCTTCTCCATGGATTTTAATACCTACTCCGAATTTTTCTATTGTTTCCTTTACTGCTTGCTTAATATACAGATTGAATAACATCGGGGAGAGGCTACAACCCTGTCTCACTCCTTTCCCAACCACTGCTTCCCTTTCATGCCCCTCGACTCTTATAACTGCCATCTGGTTTCTGTACAAATTGTAAATAGCCTTTCGCTCCCTGTATTTTACCCCTGCCACCTTCAGATTTTGAAAGAGAGTATTCCAGTTAACGTTGTCAAAAGCTTTCTCTAAGTCTACAAATGCTAGAAACGTAGGTTTGCCTTTTCTTAATCTTTCTTCTAAGATAAGTCATAAGGTTAGTATTGCCTCACGTGTTCCAACATTTCTACGGAATCCAAACTGATCTTCCCCGAGGTCCGCTTCTACCAGTTTTTCCATTCGTCTGTAAAGAATTCGCGTTAGTACTTTGCAGCTGTGACTTATTAAACTGATAGTTCGGTAATTTTCACATCTGTCAACACCTGCTTTCATTGGGATTGGAATTATTATATTCTTCTTGAAGTCTGTGGGTATTTCGCCTGTCTCATACATCTTGCTCACCAGATGGTAGAGTTTTGTCATGACTGACTCTCCCAAGGCCATCAGTAGTTCTAATGGAATGTTGTCTACTCCCGGGGCCTTGTTTCGACTCAGGTCTTTCAGTGCTCTGTCAAACTCTTCACGCAGTATCGTATCTCCCATTTCATCTTCATCTACATCCTCTTCCATTTCCATAATATTGTCCTCAAGTACATCGCCCTTGTATAAACCCTCTATATACACCTTCCACCTTTCTGCACATCAGTGTACTGCATTGTTTAGAAGGAGTTTACATGTCTGTGTGCTGTGTATTGAAATTATTTTGGCAATTCTGGAGTTGTTTCCATGTTTGCAGAGCGATATTTCAGTAATTTATGAGTAGTTCACAGGTCTGTAGACTGAGTGGTGTGACCCCAAGCATGTCAGAGCGTGTGTTTTGTATCAGTGTCATAAATATGCTATCTCAAATACATTCCTAAATAAATTGTTCAAAAATAAATAAAGTACACTCCTTCCTCTCTCCAGCAACCCAGCATAGGCCAAGTCGTTTTCCCCTCCCTGATAGCCATCCTGGGCTACATCATGGAATGGATGACAGCATTCTCTGGTGGCAGTGCTTTGTGCTAGGTCAGTTGGAGTCTAGACTTCGTGGTGGAGACACTGCCTGCAAAATAAAGACTTATGTCCAGCATAGGCTGAGTCCTTTTTCTACCATTTTCCCCCACCATCTTGGGTTACACCAAGGAACAGACAACAGCAATCTCTGGTGGCAGTACTGCGTACTAGCTCCAGACCTTGTGGTGAACACTGTTTTCCGCCAAAATCCGCCATCTTGGATAATGGTACTTACATCATCATCTGATGTCATAGTCGCCATCTTGGATTTCGGCACAGAACGGAAAGGACGAGAGGGCCCTCTGGTGGTGGTACTGTGTACTAGGTTTGTTTAACTCTGGATCTGGTGGCGTACACACTGCATGGCTGTACTCCATCAAATTGTTTAAATAAAGACTGCATGCATGATTTTGACAGTTGATGATTAGCAAGTATGTTTGCAGAGTCTTTTATATAGATTATTATTTTGACAATTTATAAGTTGTTTGGATCTCTGGACTGTCTTGCATTATTTATGGGTGGTTTGCAGATCTGTAGGCTGTGCAATGCATTATTTTGACAGTTTACAATTAGCAAGCGCATCTGCTGAGCATTATTTATGGATTATTTCGGTAATTTAGGAGTAGTTTACAGGTCTGTAGGCTGTGTGGTGTGATCCCAAACATGTCATAGTGTGTGTTTTGTATCAGTGTAATAGATATACTATCTCTCAGAATCCATCCCTAAATAAATTGTTCTCTTTAGCAGCCCAGTGCAGGCTGAGTCATTTTCCCACCAATCCCTAGAAAGAGGTGGCAGTTGAATGATTTAGGTTAGTGGAGATAGCCCAAGTGACCTGCTTTCCCGCCATTTTCTTAGGTTAGTAGAGGTGTGTTGCGTTGCCCTGATGGAATTTGAACTTCCCACTATTTTCAGGGGGAGGGGAGGGGCTTAGCTTAGTGGAGGTAGCCCAATTGACATATCTTCCCACCAAACTCAGCCATATTAGATGATGTCACAGCTGACATCTTGGATGATGTCATGCAGTGTTGCCAAGTCCACAGGCCTCCATCTCTGATGATGTCATCGCCACCATCCTAGATACATTTGGCAACAATGGAGAGTGGGGCAGCACCAGCCTAGTAACACTACTGCGGTTCCGTGGACTGCCTTTTGGATTCTGGCTTGTAGTGGTGTAACAACGTTTTATCTCAGGTGATGGAGTAATTCAAAAAATGTTCACCTTCAGATTGATATTTATCCAGCAGATCCCGACAATTTTCCATTTGATGATTTTTTTGTTCTGCTGTAAGAATCAACAGGACCCATCTCGCACAGACTTTGCAATAACCGAGATCTTCCAACACTGTTTCCAAGGCATTACGACCGACATTCAGCTTTACACACAATTATCTGGTCGTTATCGCCCATCAACACAGATGAGTTGATGAAGACGGTCTTCATTGCGAGGGATGACAGCTGTGCAGGAGCGACCGGGCCGTGTCCTGTCATGCACACCCATTTTACCACCTTCAAAATGCCATACCCATCGCCTCACATTGCTCATGTCTATTGTATACTCTCCATACACCTTTAGCAAGCGTTGATGGATTTGAATCGCCGCAGTTTCTTCAGCAGCGAGGAATTCAGTCACACAATGCTTTTTTATAAGCGCGTCCACATCAGACTCCATTATGGAACATTGCTCTGCTGGTGCCAACTACCGTAGAGCAATGGAACCGCCTGCAAATGAAAGAGTAAGGTTCTGTTGTGGGTTGGCAGGAGAGCCAACACCGGGTTATTAGAGGAAGCCGAAAGGCACGCGTTTTAGCTCACGCAGGCTGGGGTGAGGTCTGGAACAGGACAAGGAAATTAGAATTTAGAAAAACGGACGTAGCTGGTGGAATACTTAACTTTAATCCATAAATGGTGAACGCCGCTCTTGACTGTTTATTATTCACAATATCAATAGTAGCTGAACATGGCGCCTTGCTAGGTCGTAGGAAATGACGTAGCTGAAGGCTATCCTAAACTGTCGTCTCGGCAAATGAGAGCGTATTTTGTCAGTGAACCATCAAAAGCAAAGTCGGTTGTACAACTGGGGCAAGTGCTAGGAAGTCTCTCTAGACCTGCCGTGTGGCGGCGCTCGGTCTGCAATCACTGATAGTGGCGACACGCGGGTCCGACGTATACTAACGGACCGCGGCCGATTTAAAGGCTACCACCTAGCAAGTGTGGTGTCTGGCGGTGACACCACAGGTTCCAGCACTAGCACTGCACCAATGGCATCTGGCGTGGACATCCAAAGTCACTACAAAAAAGTAGGGGGCATTATTTTCGGAACGACCCTAGTAGTTATGGGAGAGTACTCGTTCTAGCAGATCGACCAACTACGAAATCTCTGGTATGATAAACACATACACACCGTGCCTACTTTGCAATATACCACTGTAATTTTACCAGAATAAGAATTGAGCTAAATCTGGAGAAATAACCGATACAGACTGGCGAAGCACCTGAAGATGTGCCCCCAGGGCTCGATATGCATCGTACATTGAAATAAAATCACAACTGTGACTGAAAGCGGTTGTTCTTTATGTTATGGAATAATCGTTATTTTGTTACAGCTACGGTCTCATCATCTCAGTTTTCGAAGAAAATTATAATCATAGCAGGATGTCAAATTAAACACCTTTCGGCCGTGTAGTTTCCATATTTTATTTGGCTATCATTTCCGGCGATTTACTACGCCATCTTCAGTTCCCTGTCCGACGTGAAGGAAGACTCCACCTCGGTTCTGCTACAGCAAGCAGAAATATACTAATACCCTGCCTCGATCAGGTGGAATCTCCCGACACGTCGGTCAAGGTCCTGAAAATGGCGTAGTAAATCGCCGGAACTGGTAGCCAAATAAAATAAGTTTGGAAACTAGACGGCCGAAAGGTGTTTAATTTGACATCCTGTATCGATAAAACGAGTCCCGCAACCGTATATGAAAAGTTGGACGTGCAGAGACATAATCGTCACTGCTGTCGAGCGAAGGCACGTTTTACATAGCTGCCCTGCACACAACAGACTCGCAAGGAGGTTACTTTAACCGTGACCATTCCGAAGGAGTCTCGCACGAGCGGCGCCCGTGCACTCTAGGAATGCACGGTCGGCGCGAAGTAGAAGTGAGCGAGGAGAAGTAGCGCGTTGTCGGCACCTAGTATTCCAGTCGGCAGCGGAAGAGGGCAGCCAGACACGCGGCAAAAAGTGGAGCACCGCCGCAGCCACCGGCCGGCAGCCGGAGCCAGCAGGAGCGGCGGCGGCGGCGGCAGCGTCGGCGTCGCAGCCAAGGCCGCGCAGCCGCGCACCGACGCTGACCCACATCGCGGCGCCAGTTTTTGCCAGCAGCCGCTTCCCGGCACACCAAGGTGACCCGCCCGTTTGACACTGGTCAGTTATGTTGACGGTGTCTGCCTTTCGCTGCACACAAATCACCATTACGTAACCCAGACCTCCGTGCGTCCACGGTTTCTGTTGTGCTTACCTTATCTCGCCTACGATTGTCGGTATAAACAACACACGACAGCTGTCAACCGGACGAGCTTATACTTTACAGAAGAAACCGGAACCCCGCCGACAAATCTCTGACGACGTCCGAGGATGTTTTCTGAGTGTTCTGGAATAAGTCATCTTTGCTTTCCAGTGGATCCTTACTGAGTAATGGTTAATTGAGATGTATTCGGTTTGTTCCCCAAATTCGCTTTGAAAATACATTCTGAACAGTGAAAAAGCGTATAATTCGCTCTCACGAAAACGTACGACACATAATACAAAGTAGTGCAACAGCTTTCAGACGAAACACGTGACCGAGCGAGGAGGCGTAGCGGTTAGCACACTGGACTGACATTCGGGAGGACGATGTTTCAAACCCGCGTCCGGCCATCCTCATTTAGGTTTCCCGTCATTACCCTAAATTGCTTCAGGCAAATGCCGGGGTGGTTCCTTTGAAGCGGCACGACAGATTTCCTTCCCCATCCTTCCAAGCAATGGCCTCGCTGTTTGGTCGCCTCCCCCAAACGAACCGACGACAGCCCACCACAACGCCACGGGGCCGCTTTTCCAAGGCACTCCGTGAACCTACACACTTGGCGCACATCGACCGAGTCTTCGTCAGAAGCCTGTCCATACTACTCAAAATCACTGTTAACGCACAACACTGCCGGAAAACCAAAACCGAGAAAAAAACGAGCTGTACTGAACGCACGCTTCAGGGCGAGGAGAAAAAACTGGATGTTACTGCTCTTAGCATGGCGAGTGATTGGAAGAAATGTATTTCCAAACCAGATAGACAAAGTATACCATCGCCATTCGTATTGCTGTGCAGATATTTTTAATATGATACAGAGATTAGTGAGGGTAAAATTCAACCTAATTGCGATTATTCTACAACAAGCAAGCGCGGATTACGGATTCTTAGTAACAAGTATCGGGAATCCCTACCATCTTTAACCCTAAATGAGGCAAATACCAACTTCTCTCCTTAAGCTAAGTCTAGAAGGGAGCACGTAACTGCAGTCTGCGAGAAGGCATCAGCATCTCCCTATGGCCACAAAAATATGAAAAGCTATTCCCTATTCACGTGGAAAAAAAACTTGTGCAAATACTTTTACTTCCAATTATTGATTACCGCGATATTATCCTGTCAAACCTTGCTCAGAAAACCTCACGGCGCCTACAATTGGTCATGAATGACGGTGTTCGTTACATCTGTGGCGTTCGACTCTTTGATCATATTACACTATCATATGCACAGCTAACCTGGTTGTGTGCAGGCAAGCGCAGAGTTTTCCATACCCTCTGTCTCCTGTACTGTCTTATCAACCAACACTGCCACTCATATCGCTCCTAGACGTGAACGCTCTTATCTTATCTGAACAACGTGGCAGAAACACGCGTTCCCCTCAGAACAAAATCCTTTCTGTCTCACTCCATCATTAAGCCACTTTCTCGAAGTACTTCTTGGTAGCAGGAACCCGACTGTGGAATGATCTCCAGTATTATATTAGAGAACTGAATAACATCTACAGCTTCAGAACGCAGTTACTGACATAGCTACTAAAGCAACAATAAGGATTACCATTATCCCTGTACGCACTCATTACCCTTGTACATCCTTCTTTCCAACGAGATCTCCCTCTTTTTCCATTATTCTTAGCTGGTACCGTCTCCTTAAATTTTCTTTCCCCAGATCTCACCTACTCGTATAAATTCTTCTCATATGTGACACTATCATTATTGTTTCCAGAATGAGTATTTTCACTCTGCAGCGGAGTGTGCGCTGATATGAAACTTCCTGGCAGATTAAAACTGTGTGCCCGACCGAGACTCGAACTAGGGACCTTTGCCTTTCGCGGGCAAGTGCTGTACCATCTGAGCTACCGGAGCACGACTCACGCCCGGTACTGGCAGGAGTGAAGCTGTGAGTACCGGGCGCGAGTCGTGCTTCCGTAGCTCAGATGGTACAGCACTTGCCCGCGAAAGGCAAAGGTCCCGAGTTCGAGTCTCGGTCGGGCACACAGTTTTAATCTGCCAGGAAGTTTCATCATTATTGTTAGTATTGTTATTATTATTGTCTTTGTTAGCGGCAGTAGCTACAGTAGTGCCAGTACTACCAGTATTAACTATATTAGCGCTTAGTCATTGTATTCATTCACATTGCCACTTCAGATTCTCAGATCATTTTAATACTATTCGTCATATTCAAATTGTTATTTCTTAGGAAACTTTGATGCAAAAAATTTGCTATATGTGTGAAACACTGGTCCGACTTAAGACAGGCCTGATGGCCCTAATGACATCAGGTTAAATAAATAAAATAAGATACGCTTGAAATATCGCTGAACATCCTAAGAAATTTCAGTGCTGGAGTTCCGGTTCACCCTGTCCACTGGAAAGAAATGCATCGCACGCTCAAGATCTCAAACCACTAATCGACTAACGATCTTGGCGCGAGAAACCCTGTATTAACTATTGCTACACGAGTGAGGTCACTTCTAAAAGTGTCGAACCTTAAGTTTTCCGTGTAAGTAAGTGAGACCGCTCCTCCCACACCAAATATCGCTAATATTCGCTAGTTAGGTACCACTCGGTGCAAGGGTAGCCATTTCGAAACCAGTTGACGGAAGTATCATAGTTAGTACTTCAGCGCCTAGAGACGATGGCATGCAGCCCCCGCTCACTATACTTCTCGCACAGTCTCACTGTGTGGAGGCACATGATTCTGTAGCTGGCGATCCCTCTGTTGGACGCGGATTTTACGCTCGGAAGAGGTCACGATGCTGTTGCCCACCAGATAATACTAACAGGAATACACGTATACAAATAATGGCAGCACGAATGGTCGCCGGATTGTTTGATCCATAGGAAAGTGTCACGGTGATGTTGGTGAAAGCAGTACCGTCTGAAGCTTGGTGGTAAGTTCCTATGGGAACAAACTGCTGAGGTCATCGGTCCCTAGGCTTACGCACTACTTAACCTAACTTAAACTGACTTAGGCTAAGGACGATACACACACCCATGGCCGAGGGAGGACTCGAACCTCCAAGGAGGGAGCCGCGTGAACCGTGACAAGGCCCCCAAGATCGCGCTGCAGTTTGGCAGTGGTTTGGGCTGTGTACGTGATTATGTTGCACACGTCACGCTGAAGGATAACGGCCGCCCACGCTTTTGCAAAGCAAGACCAGTGCGTCACGCATTGCGCCACGAAGTCGCAGAAGAACTCCGTTCTTTGCAAAGTGAGGGAGTCATTGCGCCCATTAGTGCCTGTCAGTGGGCCTGCCCTTTAGTTGTACTAAAGAAACCCAATGGTTCCTTGCGTTTGTGTGTGGACTTCAAGAGTACAGTGAAATCACAGACAATTGTCGATAGCTATCCTCTCCCTCGCCCTGAGGGATTAATGGACAAACTAGGCATGGGTCGATACTACTCCAAGATTGATTTGCGGGATGCGTATTTGCAAGTTCCTTTAGATGAACCATCCCGGGACATTTTTGTGATCAACACTCACTTGGGTCTCTTTAAATATTTGCGCCTCCCCTTTGGCAGCTCCTCCGCTCCTGCAATTTTTCAGCGCTACTTGTCGCATCTGATTGCAAAAGTACCTTTTTGCTCAAATTATCTGGACGACATTGTGGTTGCCGGTCGTACTCCAGAGGAACACTTGCAGAATTTGCGTCGCTTGTTTACAGTGTTGTCGGAAGCATGGCTCAAAGTGAACAAGGAAAAGTGTATATTTTTTCGTCCGGAAATCGAATATCTTGGACATGTTATCAACGCACAAGGTGTACATCCCTTGCAGTCGCACCTTCGTGCCATTACCGGCCTTCTTTCGCCTAAGAACTTGTCTGAGTTGCAATCTGTGTTAGGCAAGATTACCTATTATCATAGGTTCATACCCAATGCTGCGCAAATAACTGCGCCCTTGCCCCGATTACGTCGGCGCAACGTTCCGTTTGTGTGGTCGGCCGAATGCCAAGAGGCATTCCAGAAACTGAAAACAACACCGTTGGGTGATCGTTGCCCTGTACATTTCGACCCTTCTAAACCAGTTGTTCTTGCTGTGGATGCTTCCTCCTATGGGTTAGGTACAGTGTTGTCGCATCGTGTCGGATCAGCTGATCGCCCGATAGATTTTGCTTCCAAATTGCTCACCACCACACAACAGAACTATTCCCAAATTGAGAAGGAAGCCTTAGCCATCATATATGGAGTAACGAAGGTCCATGAATACTTGTATGGCAGGAAATTTTTTCTCGTGACGGACCATAAGCCGTTAGTCGTTGTTCCATCCTGCAAAGCCGCCCCCCCTCCCCCCCCCCCCCCCCCCCCCACGCTACCGCTCAGAAATTACAACGGTGGGCCTTGTTATTGTCAAATTACCAGTATGAAATTTTGTATCGCCCCACATTCCGCCATTGCAATATGAATGTCGCCCACGACACAGCTTTTGATGAATCAGACGTTGCCTCTTGTGACATCGACTCTCACGACAGTGGCGTCGTACATAGTTTTCCTCTGGACTTTCGTAAGATTGCCCGGGCCACAGTTTCGGACGCCGATTTGAGTGAACTTTTGCGTCTTGTTCGCACGGCATGGCCACGTTCGCCGAAGAACATTGCAAATCCCGTCGTGCGCCGTTACTTTGCTCAACGCCACGACCTGACAGTGCAACGTGATGTTTTGCTCCTTCGCTCTCCGTCGGGACAAACTCGTGTGGTGATTCCTACGTCTTTGCGACGCGAAGTTTTGCAATTGCTACAAAAGGGCCACTGGGAATGGTACGCACTAAGCAACTTGCACGCCAGTATTGCACATGGCCAGGAATGGACAGAGATATAGAACAGTTAAGCGCTCAGTGCCGTTCGTGTGTCGAACACCAGTCGGCCCCGCCCCAGAAGTTTGTTTCGTGGCCCACACCCTCTGCCCCTTGGCAGCGCGTTCACTTCGACTTTGCGGGCCCATTCTGGGCTCTTACTGTCGTGGATGCCTTTAGCAAGTTTCCTTTCGTCGTGGCAATGAACAATATTACTACTCGGAGTACAACCCACGCACTTTCGTCGATCTTTTGCACTGAAGGTTTTCCTGAACTAATTGTCACAGACAATGGACCCAATTTTGTTTCGCGGGATTTTGAACAGTTTTGTGTTGATAATGGCATCGCTCATCTCACAAGTGCTCCTTTTCACCCTCAGTCCAATGGCGAGGCTGAGCGGTTTGTTCGTACTTTCAAAGAGATGAGCAAACTTCGCGCCAGCCACACGGGAGACCAAACTTTGTTACTCTTCCTGTCATCATATCGTTCGCGGCCTCGCGACGGCCCATCGCCGGCAGAGTTGTCCCACGGACGTCGTCACCGAACTCTGCTCACCCTGCTGCACCCGCCCCCGCGCACGCCGGCGCCGCTGCGGCCGCGTGATCGCGTTGCGCCTAACACTCCAGTGTATTTCAAGTTGTTTTCAGGCCGCCGCCGCTGGGAGCAGGGTACCATCGTACGGTGCTTGGGGTCCCATATGTATCTTTTGTCCACCCCCTCGGCTTGCAGAGCCGCCACCGCAATCAGCTGCGGCTTAGCCACACTCGCGATACTGCCGGGGGGACTTCAATGCTGCAGACTCACATGCAGCCTCGCCCCGGTTCCTGGATGGCGGGAGTCCCTCGCCAACCCCGCCCCCGCAGCCATCGCCGCTGCAGGCGCCGACCCCCGATGGAAGTCGACGCCGTTGCCCGGGCTGCTCCAGCCCGCCCTTCGGCTCTTCCGGACCGGGCCTCCATCGCCTCCACTTCGCACGGGCTATGGTCGCCGTCGCCCGAGGCTACATCGCCGTCGTCTTCGAGAGTCGGGGCGCGTTAGTGGGGTCCGTCGTGGCTGCTGTGAGGTGCGTCCTTGGGGGCTGTTTCGGCTGGTTCCGTCTCCAGCGCAGGGCGAATGCCGGGACGCGGGAGTCGACGACCCCCAGCCTCGCTACGTTGGCTCCTCATCGCCTCACAGTAGCCACACACCCCCCTTCGTCGTCAGGCCCTTGCAGCACCTGACGTGACATCGCTGGCCACAGTTCCTGTCGCGGCCGTCGCCATCTCAGGGCGTTACCGCCGACGGAAGAGGTGGCGCCACGGCTGAGCTCGGGTCCGCAGCGCCCTCTGCCTTTTGCATATAAGGAGGAGCGCTGGCCCCGAGACGGACAGTCTATTGTCTATTGCTAGCCTTTCGCGGAGTTTATAGCGGAGCCATTGCAGTGTGATATTTGCTATTGTATTCGACTAGGCTCAGTACACGATTACTCTTGGACTTGTATTGCTGGTGCACGTTTCGTCAGAAATAAAGATAAGTTATCTCTACATTCTAGCTGGCGCAGTTCTTGTCAGTATTTTTCGGCCAACAGACATAGCTACATCCTGGTCACTACCCACGCTTTATACAATTTGTGGTGGCTGCCCCAAAAGTACCGCCGAGGACCTTGTGTTTGGGAGCCGTCACAAGAGTTCCCTGACTGTTGCACTTATTCGGTCAATACAGGGACCGTTAACTCTGTGGGTGACGCTGGAGTTGTCGCCCGTTGGTATCCCCATATGTGCTCGATTGGAGACAGATCTGCCGATCAAGCGTGCCAAGGCAACATGTTGACACTCTGGAGAGCATGTTGGGCTACAACAGGGGTGTGTGGGCGAGTGTTGTCCTGTTGGAAAACAACCCCTGAAATGCTCATCATGAATGTCAACAGAACAGGCTGAATCAACAGAGTGGCGTACAAATTTGCAGTCACAGTGCATGGGATAACCACGAGAGTATTCCCGCTGTCGTATGAAATCCCATCACACACCATAACTCCACGCAAAGTGTCCATTGTGCCTAGCACGCAAACAGGTTGGATACAAGCCCTCGGCTGGTCTCCTTCTAACCAACAGACGGCCGTCACTGGCACCGAGGCAGAATCGGCTTTCATCAGAAAACACAACAGACCTCCACCCTGCCCTCCAATGAACTCTCACTTGAAACCACCGAAGTCGCAAATGGTTGTGGCTCGGAGCTCTCCTTGAAGTAACTCATTTGTAGCAGTTCGATGTGTCACTGTTGTACCAACTGCGGCTCAAATTGCTGCTTCAAATGCAGTACGATGCGCCAGAGCCATACGCCGAACACGATGGTCTCGCATGTTGGTAACGCCACGTAGCAGTTCGGAGACTGGTCTTCTAGGGCATTCTCGTGACCACCACTGACAGCAGTCATGTACACTGGTTAAATTCCTACATGTTTTTTCTGCAATATCGCAGAAGAACCATCAAGCTTGTCGTAGCCATGTTACACGACCTCGTCCACCCAGAGGTCTGCCGCCTTAAAGGCATTCTTGACCAACATCAACTCACCATGTGCAGTCTCAATGACCGTTACAGCGTATATTTAAAGCACACCCGACCTGCATCCTCATAGTGGCGCTACTAGCCACCAGAAAGTTCTTACAAAGAAGCAGATAAAATAATTAAAAGAGTTAGATGTCTTTGGACAAGTCTGTAAAAGTAATAAAACGAAGAACACGAGCAGCTGCTCGAGCGTCATCAGCTAAAATTTCCTGTATGGTAGATGGCAGTGACAGGACAACACGAAATTGATTAAAACGGGGACACGACAATAAAATATGGCACACTGTCAATGTATGACCATAAGGGCACTGCAGAGCGGGGTCACCAGATGGTGGCTAAACTGGCAATGCCCAATCCGCAACCTGGCCAAAATGACCTCCTCTCGCCGAGATGGTCGGGAGGAGGTTGTCCAAGCTGTTGGGAACGGTTTTATGGCCCAGAGCTTATTTTCTTGAAGTGACGACCAAGTATCCCACCATAATGAAACAAACCTCTTACAAACAACCCCACTGTCAGACGATGGGACACAAAGGGAGGCTGGCCGAGGCAGGAGGACTGCAGCCTTGGCCGCAGCATCAGCAGCCTCATTCCCAGGCACTCCTACATGGCTTGGAACCCACATAAAGCTAACAGGAGAGCCAACATCAGCAAAAAAAATGGAGGGATTGCTGGATCCGTTGAACCAAGGGATGGACCGGATATGGAGCTCCAAGGCTCTGAAGAGCACTGAGTGAATCAGAGCAGAGTACATAAGGAGAATGGCGGTGGCGGCGGACATACTGAACGGCCTGATGGAGAGCAAAAAGCTCGGCCGTAAAGCTGGAACATTGGTCGAGGAGCCGGTATTTAAAGGTGGCGGCCCCGACAACAAAGGCACAGCCGACACCATTGTCAGTTTTGGAGCCATCAGTGTAAATAAAGGTGTTACTGGCGAGTCGCGCACGAAGTTGACAAACCGTGAGCAATACACTGCATCCGGAGTACGCCTCCTTCGGGAGCGAGCTGAGGTCAAGATGAATGTGAACCAGAGCCTGGAGCCAAGATGGTCTCGGGCTCTCACCTTCTCTGAAGGTGGTAGGGAGGGCAAAATCCAATTGTCGAAGCAGGCGACGAAAGCAGACTCCAAGGGGCACCAGGGCAGACACATACAACCCATACTGATGGTCGAGAGAATCGTCGGAGGAGGACTGATGAGAGGGGTGGTCGGGCATTGACAAAAGCCGGCAGGCATACCGACAAAGCAGTACGTCGCGCCGGTAGGTCAATGGTAATTTGGCAGCTTCAGCATAAGGACTCTCGATGGGACTAGTGTAGAATGCTCCGGTCGCAAGACGTAACCCGCCATGATGGATGGAGTTGAGACGGCGTAAGAGGGACGGCCGAGCAGACGAGTAGACGAGGCTCCCATAATCCAGCTTTGATCGGACTATGGACCGATATAAGCGAAGCGGGACAGTGTGATCCGCTCCCCAAGATGAACCACTAAGAACACGGAGGACATTAAGGGAACGTGTACAATGGGCAGCCAAATAAGAGACATGCGGAGACCAACAAAGTTTCCTGTCGAGTGTGAGCCCTAAAAACTTCGTTGTCCCCACAAATGGGAGAACAACGGGACCGAGATGTAAGGATGGTGGAAGGAATGCTTTATATCGCCAAAGTTGATGCAAACCTTCTTCTCTTCAGAGAACCGGAAGCCATTAGCCACACTCCATGAGTATAGGCTGTCGAGACAACGCTGAAGGCAGCATTCCAGGAGGCATGTCCTCTGGGCACTTCAGTAGATCGCGAAGTCATCGACGAAAAGAGAGCCGGAGACGTTAGGTGGAATGCAATCCATAATTGGATTGATCGCTATGGCAAAAAGGGTTACGCTCAAAACGGAGCCCTGAGGCACTCCGTTCTCCTGGAGGAAGACGTCGGACAATACGGAATCCACACGTACCCTAAACATTCGATCTGTTAAAAATGAATCAATAAAAAGGGGCAGGCGGCCATGTAGGCCCCTCCTGTGCATAGTGCGAAGGGTACCTCCTCTCCAACAGGTATCGTAAGCCTTCTCCAAATCGAAGAACACAGCTACCGTTTGGCGCATTCGCAAAAATTTGTTCATGATGAACGCCGACAAGGTCACAAAGTGGTCCAACAGTGGAGCGGCGTCGACGAAAGCCGCATTGAACATTGGTAAGTAGCCGTCGAAATTCAAGAATCCAAACCAACCGAGCATTAACCATGCGCTCCATCACCTTACAGACACAGCTTGTAAGAGAAATGGGGCGGTATCTAGAAGGAAGGTATCTATCCTTCCCGGGAAGGGAACGGCGGCCTCACGCCAACGCATGGGGATCTGACCTTCGGTCCAGACGCGATTATAGGTACGAAGAAGAAAGCATTTGCCTGCCGGAGAAAGGTGTGTCAGCATCTGAACGTGAATGGCATCTGGCCCCGGAGCAGAGGACATGGACAGTGCAAGTGCACATTCGAGTTCCCGCATGGTAAAGGGGGCATTATAATCTTCCAGATTCAGCGAGTGGAAGGGCGGTCGCCGAGCCTCTTCTGCCTCTTTTCTGGTAAGGAAGGCAGGGTGGTAATGGGCGGAGCTTGAAACCTCCGCTAAAAAGCGGCCGAAGGCGTTGGAGACATCCACAGGGTCCACAAGTACCTCATTACCTGAAGTCAGGCCAGGTATCGAGGAGTGGGCCTTAATGCCCGACAGCCGGCGCAGGCCACCCCAAGCTTTTTTGCTGTCTTTGATGACTCGACGACATTGCGCTCGGAGGCGTTTGTAATTACGCAAAGGTGCGTAAAACACGTCGTCGAGCACAGATAGCGTCTCTGCAAGCCTCATTCCACCAGGGGACTGAAACGCGACGTGAAGAAGAGGTAGTACGAGGAATGGAACGTTCGGCAGCATTGATAACAGCTATGAGGTATTCGACCTGACTGTCACAGCTGAGAAAATCTTGGTCCAGAAAGGTCGCCAGGGAGGAGTTAAGTCCCCAGTCAGCTTTCGGTATGTTCCAGCTCGAGGGACGTGGGGATAGGGTGTGGTGCAGGAGACGAACGACACAGGGGAAATGGTCGCTCGAATAGGTGTCAGAAAGGACACACCACTCGAACCGTCGGGCAAGAATGGTAGAACAGATTGATAGGTCCAAGTGGGAGTAGGTATGAGTATGAGAGGAAAGTTAGGGCGCCAGTGTTGAGGCAGACAAAATAGAGATGGTTAAAAACATCCACGAAGAGGGAGTGTCTCTGACAGCATGCAGGAGAACCCAAAAGGGGATGATGGGCATTGAAGTCGCCAAACCATAAAAACGGCGGAGGAAGCTGAGCAATCAGGTGCATCATGTCAGCCCGACTAACTGCGGATGATGATGGAGTGTAGACAGCACAAACAGAAAAAGTAAAGGCAGAAAGAGTAATACAGACTATTGCTTGGAGTGGGGTGGCCAATGGGATGGGATTGTAATAGACATCATCCCTAACGAGCCACATGACCCTACCATGAGCTGGAACACCGTCCACAGGGGGGTTAGGTCAGATCGCTCGGAGGTATAATGGGTAAAAGCAATACGGTCAGTTGGGCGTAACTTCGTTTCCTGGAGACCGATGACGAGCGGACAGTGCAGGTGGAGGAGCAGTTGCAATTCCTCCCGATTAGATCTAATACCTCTTATGTTCCAGATACCTCTTATTTTGCAGAGCCATCGCGAATCAGAGAAAGGGGGAACGAAACGGGTGAAAAGCTGGTCACCTCGATGGCAGCGGAGGGCCAGGTTTCAAGGGAACATCGCTACAACCATCGGGAGGCAGATCCTGTTCCATCGAGTCATCGCCAGCTGCGGCCACATTCCTGGGTTGCGCAGGAGGGGCAGCATCGTCCGCCGACGACAGGTCAGCTGAGCACCTGGCAGCAGACATTCCTGGCGAAACTGAGGACGGCCGGGAGCAGCGACTGTCGGATGGAGCATCAGATGAAATGCGCTGGGGTGGAGAGGGGGATAAAGACTTCTTCTTTGAGGCCTTCTTGGAAGACCGATGAGTCACAGGGATGGTGCACTTCGGGGGCTGGACCCAAAGAAAGTCCTCACGCTCGGGGTCCTTTTTTGAACGCCGGACCTTGGAAGCTGGGGTCTATAACGTTTCCCCGATGGACGCCTGAGAAGAGGATCGCTTCTCAGGCGGAGGAGGAGGAGGAGGAGGAGGAGGAGGAAGAGGAAGGGTGACCCCTAGGGCAGAGGGGGCAGGGGCCGCGAGGGAGGAGGATGTGGAAGGGAGGGATTTGGGAGGTGAAGGCATAGACCCCAGATGGGGTGAGGAGGTGGTGGGGGAACAGGATAGGGGTGAGGATACTGCGGAAGGAGTGGACACGACCGAAGCAAACGACGTTGTCAACATCACGGGATGAAGGTGGTCATATTTCTTCCTGGCCTCAGAATAAGACAGGTGGTCCAAGGTTTTCAATTCTTGTATCTTCTTCTCCTTCTGGTATGTGGGGCAGTCGAAAGATCTAGGCGAGTGGAGGCCAGGACAATTGACGCACCGAGGTAGTGGGGTGCATGTATATCCCTCATGAAGAGGACGTCCACAATCGCCACAAAGGGGTTCAGATTCACACTGTGACGACATGTGCCTGAAGCGCAAACAACGAAAGCATTGCATAGGAGGCAGGACATAAGGTCGCATATCGCACCGGTAGCACATCCCCTTTACCTTCTCCGGGAGAACATCCCCCTCGAAGGAGAGGATAAAGGGCCCAGTGTTGATGCGAAGATCTTTGGGGCCGCACTGGATTCGCCAGACGAAATGCGCGCCACGGCGCTCCAGGTTGGCCCTGAGCTCCTCATCAGACTGCAGCAGGAGGTGCCGATGGAAAATTATCCCCTGCGTCCTACTGAGCGCCAGATGTGGGACAATGGACACTGGGATGTCCCCTAGGCGGTCGCACGCCTGGAGCGCCGCCGACTGTGTAGCGGAGGTCGTCTATATGAGAATGGACCCCGAACGCATTTTAATAAGAGCCTCGATTTCTCCGAAGATATCCTCGATATGCTGTACAAAGAACATGGCCTTGGAGGTGGCGAACATCCCCCCATCGGTCCGAGAACAGACTAAATAGCGGGGGAAGTATTTCGCCCGAAGCCGGCGGGCTTGTCCTTCCTCCTAGGGAGTGGCCAAGGGAGGAAAGGCAGAAGTACCAGAACCAGAGACAGAGACAGAACCTTTCCTCTTAGAAGACGCGGCCGCAGAGCGACCTGATGCATGTTGACGTTTCATCTGCGAAACGTCCGCCCCGATACCACCCACTCCGACCAGGGGCTCTCCCCACGGGCGCCACCCAGCCTCAGCAAGGGCCACCTGGCAGGATGACCGTTGCCGGGAGTCCTGATGCCCCAGGTAGACGGGCATCTACTCCTTGGCTTACGTGGGGAGGCTGCAGCTCAGGTATCGGCAGTACGATCCCTGTGTTGTCAGGGGGCTACAACCTAGAGGGTACATGACGACCCCACCACAACGGGCTGGCTACCGTGCTGGATTTCAGGTGTCATGGAAAGTCCATCATGATCGTAGGTGCATATGGGGACGCACTAAGGGCGTAACTTGTGCAACCCATTAGGTGTTTAGGCCCAAACTGATGGACAGTGGGTGCAGTTACGACGCCGTTACGATGATGAGTGCGAAGGTCTTAGTGCACTGAGGACCGGTGACACACCACGTAAGGTGTCTTTCCCCAAAAGGCTCGTACTTCTGTAGAATTTTGAAAAATGGAGGTCAAACCCCAATGGGGACCATCACATTGAAGGCCGAAATGGTTGAAACTCCTTTTAGTCGCCTCTTACGTCAGGAAGGAATACCTCGGGCCTATTCTTACCCCGGACACGCAGGGGGTTGTATGGAGTGTAGCCATGTATGGAAGTGAAACATGGACGATCAATAGAAGAGAATAGAAGCTTTCGAAATTTGGTGGTACGGAAGAATGCTGAAGATTAGATGGGTAGGTCACGTAACTAATCGGTTGATAGATGTTCTGAGACATCAAGGGATCACCAGTTCAGAATTGGAGGGCAGCATGAAGGGTAAAAATCGTAGAGGGAGACCAAGAGATGAACACACTAAGCAAATTGAGAAGGATGTAGATTGCAGTAGTTACTCGGAGATGAAGAAGCTTGCACAGGATAGAACAGCATGGTGCATTAAACCAGTCTCTGGACTAAAGACCACAACTACAACACCAACGAGTACTGTGTGTATTGCCGGCCGCGGTGGTCGTGCGGTTCTAGGCGCTCCAGTCCGGAGCCGCGCTGCTGCTACGGTCGCAGTTTCGAATCCTGCCTCGGGCATGGATGTGTGTGATGTCCTTAGGTTAGTTAGGTTTAATTAGTTCTAAGTTCTAGGGGACTGATGACCACAGCAGTTGAGTCCCATAGTGCTCAGAGCCATTTGAACCATTTGAACTGTGTGTATTGGCACAGTGTAATAATTACCGGAAACAGCGGAAAGCCCTCAAGTTAATATGCTGGTAACTGTTCTCGGTAAACTGAATTTTCTAAATGGCATTTCATTTACTTAAATAACTGTAAATGATCGCGGGGAACTTAAGCTGATCATGTTTTGCATGAACTTTGGCTAAATTATTTGTTATTAAATGCTCTCGTAAAAGCTTTTGGTAGATTGATTTAACTTGGGGAAATTTAATTGCAAGCATCCTCTGAAATTGTTAGTTTATAGGTGTTGTAAAAGAACTGTCTTGTGGTACTCTTTAAGTTCTTTTTTTTTTAAATTCAACTTAAGGGACTGAAAAGCAACTTTGTTCATTGGAGGTTGTTTTAAATGTTATTGTTTAAATTTTTTAGAGTATTGTCTTTGCATATACTCTTGTAAGTGAATGTTAGAAAACAAAAGAAAAGGGTTTCAGTGTAAGATGGAACTGATTACCTAATGATTGTTGGGTCTTAAAGGAAGAGAATAACACTTGCCGTTGGTAAAATAAATGAGAGGATAGGGCACAGTGTTGACTGTTCAGCCAATGTATAAAAATGGATGTCGGGCAACTGAAAATTAGTAAACTTTTGTAATAAGGAGCGTTCGACTTTTCAGTTTGTAAGCAGCCTGCTGCACTTCGCCCCTAAATCCGTGTCTCTGCCTTTCAAATAACTTCGTTATACGTATTTGCAGAGGCTTTCCAGGCCGGACTCGAGTTTTCTGTATATATATCCGCGTCCTGTGGTAAAAAATCTGTAACTAAATGGATGAAACAGACGTTTCCGCCACTGCATCCTGGCCGATATGTAGGTTTTATCCATTTAGTGACTAACTTAACAACGTGATGCAGTATACATTTAGAAAACTTTATTTATTTATTTATTTATTTATTTATTGTTCCGTGGGACCACATTTAGGAGAAGTCTCCATGGTCATGGAACGAGTCAATACATGAAATTATAACACGATTGTAGAAACAGATAAAATGAAATATAAGAAACATATTCAGGCGACAAGTCGTTAGTTTAAATAAAGAAAATCAAGAATGTAACACTGGAATTTGCTTAATTTTTTATCTCTTCCAGGAGCTCCTCGACAGAATAGAAGGAGTGAGCCATGAGGAAACTCTTCAGTTTGGACTTAAAAGTGTTTGGGCTACTGCTAAGATTTTTTAGTTCTTGTGGTAGCTTATTGAAAATGGATGCAGCAGAATACTGCACTCCTTTCTGCACAAGAGTCAAGGAAGTGCATTCCACATGCAGATTTGATTTCTGCCTAGTATTAACTGAGTGAAAGCTGCTAACTCTTGGGAATAAGCTAATATTGCTAACAACAAACGACATTAAAGAAAATACATACTGTGAGGGCAATGTCAAAATTCCCAGACTATTGAATAGGGGTCGACAAGAGGTTTTCGAACTTACACCATACATAGCTCGAACAGCCCGTTTTTGAGCCAAAAATACCCTTTTTGAATCAGAAGAATTACCCCAAAAAATAATACCATATGACATAAGCGTATGAAAATATGCGAAGTATGCTACTTTTCGTGTTGAAATGTCACTTATTTCAGATACTGTTCTAATGGTAAATAAAGCGGCATTTAGTTTCTGAACAAGATCCTGAACATGGGCTTTCCACAACAGCTTACTATCTATCCGTACGCCTAGGAACTTGAACTGTTCCGTTTCGCTTATAACATGTCCATTCTGTCTGATTAAAATGTCAGTTCTTGTTGAATTGTGGGTTAGAAACTGTAAAAACTGAGTCTTACTGTGATTTAGCATCAAATTATTTTCCACAAGCCACGAACTTATTTCATGAACTACATTATTTGATAATGTTTCAATATTACACACAAGATCCTTCACTACCAAGGTGGTGTCATCAGCAAACAGAAATATTTTTGAATCACCTGTAATACTAGAAGGCATATCATTTACATAAATAAGGAACAGCAGTGGCCCCAGCACCGACCCTTGGGGAACGCCCCATTTAACAGTGCCCCATTGGGACTGAACATCATTACCACTCTCAATATTGCGGAGGATTACCTTCTGCTTTCTGTTCTTAAAGTAGGATGCGAACCAATTGTAAGCTACTCCCCTTACTCCATAATGTTCCAACTTCTGCAGTAATATTTTGTGGTCAACACAGTCAAAAGCCTTCGTTAAATCAAAGAAAACACCTAACGTTCGCAACCTTTTATTTAATCCGTCCAAAACCTCACAGAGAAAAGAGACTATAGCATTTTCAGTTGTTAAGCCATTTCTAAAACCAAACTGTACATTTGACAGCAAATTATGTGAATTTAAATGCTGCAGTAACCTTGTATATACAACCCTCTCGATAACTTTAGCAAACACCGATGGCATAGAAATAGGTCTATAATTGTCAACATTATCCCTGTCTCCCTTTTTATAAATTGGCTTCACTAACGAGTACTTTAATCGGTCAGGAAACCGACCACTCCTAAAGGAAAAGTTACAGATATGGCTAAGTACTGAGCTAACATACGTGGAACAATACTTCAGTATTCTGCTAGATACCCCGTCATATCCATGAGAGTTCTTGGTCTTTAGTGATTTAATTATTAACTCAATCTCCCTCTTGTCAGTATCATGGAGGAGCATTTCAGGTAACAGTCTCGGAACACTTTTTTCTAAGAGCGCTATATGATTCCCTGTTGGGACTAGGTTTCTATTTAGTTCACCTGCTATATTCAGAAAGTGATTATTAAGTACTGTACATATATGCGACTTATCAGTAACACGGACATCCCCACTACGCACTGATTCTATATTCTCGACCTGTCTCTGCAGACCAGCCACTTCCTTTACGACTGACCATATGGTTTTAATTTTATCCTGAGACTTAGCTATTCTATCTGCATACCACATACTTTTTGCCTTCCTAATAACTTTTTTAAGCACCTTACAATACTGTTTGTAATGGGCTGCTGCATTTAGATTTTGACTGTTTCTAACGTTTTGATATAATTGCCACTTTGTTCTACAAGATATTCTTATCCCTTTAGTCAGCCACCCAGGCTGCCTGTTTGTGCTAGTACCCTGTTTTGAACGTTCTAACGGAAAGCAACTTTCAAAGAGCACGAGAAAAGTCTTGAGGAAAGCATTATATTTATCGTCTACTGTATCAGCACTATAAACATCTTGCCACTCTTGTTCCTTGATAAGGTTTACAAAAGTCTGTACAGCAACTGGATCAGCTTTCCTAAAAAGTTGGTAACTATATTTAACGTGTGTTGCAGCACAAAAATCTTTTAGACTTAAAATTTGTGCATCATGATCTGAAAGGCCATTCACCTTTTTGCTAACGGAATGCCCTTCTAATAATGACGAATGAACAAAAATATTGTCTATGGTTGTTCTACTGTTCCCTTGCACTCTCGTTGGAAAGAATACGGTTTGCATAAGATTATATGAATTAAGGAGGTCTACCAGCATCCTTTTCCTTGCACAATCACTTATACAATTAATATTGAAGTCACCACATATAACTAACTTTTTGTATTTCCTATAAAGTGAACCAAGAACCTCCTCTAGCTTTAGCAAAAAAGTTGTGAAATCGGAGTCTGGGGATCTATAAATAACAACAGTAAGAAGTTTAGCTCCACTAAGTTTAACCACACCTGCACAACATTCAAACACCTTTTCAGTGCAGTACTTTGAAACATCAATTGACTCAAATGGGATACCGTTTTTCACATACATGGCTACTCCCCCACACCGCAAAGAGCTCCTAGAAAAGCTGCCAGCCAACCTGTATCCTGGTAAAGGAAGCCTCTGAATTATCTCCTTATTTAAGAAGTGTTCAGATATACCAATAATTTCAGAGTCAACATCTATAAGCAGTTCACTAACTTTATCTCTAATACCTTGTATATTTTGATGAAATATACTAATTCCCTCATTAATCGGATACCCAAGCTTTGTAGAAAGTGGTTTCTTTGTTAGAGAGACTTCCCTCAAGCAGGAATACTTATCAGCTGACTTCAATCTAAAAAAGGTACAGCTCTAACACCCACAACTACCGGAATTTTCCCATGAGTGATCCCACCACCCCCACCTATGCTCTCACCTATAAGTTTTGCCAACCTCCCCTTCCCATACCTGTTGAGGTGCAGGCCATGTCTAGTGAAACCCGTCCTACTGATAGACTCCACCGACACCACTGAAATGTGACTCATGCCTTCTGTTATCAGCGCACCCCCAAGTCTCATGTTATTACGCCTGACGGCTGTATTAAGATGAGGCCGATCGTGACGCTGAAACAGTTCCACGAAATGCACATTCGTGTTGCCAGTCTGAGTGGCTATCTTTTCCAGGTCACCATCTATGTCATACTCCCCATCCCTATCAATACTATTACCAGCCCCACCCACAATCACTACCTGATCCTCTTTAGTAAAATCCCTACATAACCCCCCTATGTTAAAAGTCACCTGAGCCAATCCTGCATTAGGCTTCACAATGCTGGTGACCTGGTACTCACTCCCCAAAACTTCCTGCAACTGCTGGCCTACACCTCTACCATGAGAACTACCTAACAGCAGAACCTTCTTCTTTCTCTTAGACTTTGCAACTGTCCTAGCCACCGTAACTGCTGAGGTCTGCTGCATACTTCCTACATCTACAGCTACTAGAGATTCCTCTCCACTAGACTCTGACAGTTGGTCATATCTATTACAAACACCAATAGTAAAACTATCTGAAAATCTCCTTCTCCTAGCAGATCTCTTGCCAACAGCCAGCTCCCATTCCCCAACCCCCTTCTTCCTCCTCATCCTATCTAGCTCCTCCTGTGCGTTTTTCAACTGCACCTGAAGGGCACAGATCTTACGCTCCTGCTCCTCTATCAACTTACTCTTGCTACATAACCTGCAGTTCCAGGAGAGGATCTCACCAGAATGCCCACTGGCTTCCCCACTGCATTCCCCCCAGTGAAAATACTTCGAACAAGTCTCACACCGCAATCCACTACTCACGAACCTACGGCAAAGCCCACACTTCTCACTCATGGTAAAATTTTACAATTATTGAAACAAGAAAACAACTTTATCTAAGTTCCGCTACTACAATAAAAAGTGACTACGATTATCACAAACTTGCTCTACAAGGGAAGTAACTACTATTATTGACAGTATTAATCAACAACAAATGAGAATATAACAAAATACTAACACAGAAAGAAAATCAAACGTCTAATGACAGTAACGAAACTGAAAGCAGTTCGCAAAAATTTCTTCTGAAGTTATTTCACCGGAAAACACCAAGAACACCGGTTGAAGACTACTAAAGTTCCTAAATAAACTACTATACACAAACAATTAATTAGTACTTAGCTTTCGATGCGCCGTTACAGCTGCAACTGGTCAGCGCGGAATGTAAACACGGGTAAGAGGTTAAGTTGCTCGATACGAAACACTCACAAATATCAGGCCACAACACAAGAAATGCAGAGGTGAATGAAGAAACCACTAATAAGTCACTTATATAGTAAATATTATCACAAAAACAGTTAAAATATATATCTGAAACCTAAAAATAGATGAAAACTTAGAGAGCGATCTCACACGCAGTCACGCGCTTATGACGTCACACCAAAGAGGTATCTTTTACATCTAGTTCTTCATACACGCTTTATAAAAGGCCGAGGGGTGAAACTGCTGCCAGACACTCGAAACATGCTTGAGTCCACGGAGCAGTAAACGTAATTAAGTCACTACCAGATAGTGCTCACTCAACAGTAGGGGTTGTGAAAGGTCTGACACGCATGTCAGACGTAAACAAGTGCTGTGGTCCCCATGCAGACTGAGCAGAGTCATAATACAAATGTTAGTTCCTGCTGATCTCCAGAAATTGGAGCTTGATATTAACCAATGAGAGCCCTGAAGCACGATAAAGTAAAATGTTGAGGAGAATCAGCACGAGATAGTAAAATGTTGCAGCACATTGCAGCACTGTCGCATGACGTGTGACGGACGGTCTTTAGTTGTATGATGGAGCCACCATACACTCGTCGCTGTGCAGGCGGCCTGCCCTATCGCATTACTTGGAAATTGGCGTCCGCCGCATTCTGGGAGCAGTATCGGCAGCTGTGATAAAACACGTCGGCCAAATCTGCGCTGGTCCGAGACAATTTATTCGATCACCTTTTTAGAACTGGTTCGATTACCTGACGCGGCAATAAACATTCTATTGTTGAACCTCAAATTGGCAAATACATCATGTCAGCGCATTTTTCGTGCGAGAGGGATGCGTTTATTACGAGAAACACAGTTGCTCCGTGGTGCGCGGTCGGATATCTGTATAGCGATCAGAAAAACGATTAGCTGCAGAGGTGTGTTAATTTATGGGCCTATGGGGCTCAGATGTGCATAATTGTCGACTGTTTAACACCATTTTTTAGAAAATAAACTGGTACAGAGTTGAGAGAGAGAGAGAGAGAGAGAGATCTGAGATTTTGTCATTGTAAACCCATGAGAGAATATATGGAAATTATGTAAAAGGTAATTAACAGATCTCAATTATTTTCTGAAGTTAATTTTGAGGAAGTAAATTGTGCTAAGCTCTACATCTACATCTACGTGGTTACTCTGCTATTCACAATAAAGTGTCTGGCAGAGGGTTCAATGAACCATCTTCAAGCTCTCTCTCTACTGTTCCACACTCGAACGGCGCGCGGGAAAAACGAGCACTTAAATTTTTCTGTCCGAGCGCTGATTTCTCTTATTTTATCGTGATGATCATTTCTCCCTATGTAGGTGGGTGCCAGCAGAATGTTTTCCTAATCGTAAGAGAAATGATTGAAATTTCATGATAAGATCTTGTCGCAATGAAAAACGCCTTAGCTTTAATGATCGTCACTCCCATTCATGTATCATGTCTGTGACACTATCTCCCCTATTTTCCTATTTCGTGATAATACAAAACGAGCTGCCCTTCTTTGAATTTTTTCGATGCTATCCGTCAGTACCGCCTGATGCGGATCCCACACCGCACAGCAGTACTTCAGAATAGGGCGGACAAGCGTGGTGTAAGCGGTCTCTTTCGTAGGCCTGTTGCACCTTCTAAGTGTTCTGCCAATGAACCGCAGTCTTTGGTTTGCTCTACCCACAACATTATCTATGTGATCGTTACAATGTAGGATATATGTAATTGTAATCCCTAAGTATTTAGCTGACTTTGCATCCTTCAGATCTGTGTGATTTACCGCGTAATCGAAATTTAGTGGATTTCTGTTAGTACTCATGTGAATAACTTCACACTTTTCTTTATTCAGGGTCAATTGCCACTTTTCGCACCATACAGATATCTTATCTAAATAATTTTTCAATTCGTTTTGGTCATCTGATGACTTTACAAGACGGTAAATGACAGCATCATCTGCAAGTATTATAAAAGGGCTACTAGATTATCTCCTATGTCGTTAATATAGATCATGAACAACAGAGGTCCTATAACACTTCCTTGGGAAACGTCGGATATTACTTCCGTTTTACTCGATGGCTTTCCGTCTATTACTACGAACTGTGACCATTCTATCAGGAAAATCCAGTCGCACAATTGAGGCGATATTCCATAGACACGAAGTTTGGTTAGAAGACGCTTGTGAGGAACGGTGTCGAACGTCTTCTGGAAATCTAAAAATATGGAATGAATCTGACATCCCCCGTCGATAGCACTCATTACCTCACGAGTATAAAGAGCTGCTGACTACGTGTCAATAAATCGGTTTCTTGGAAGTAATTCATAATGTTCGAAAACAGTATATATTCCAAAACCCTTCTGCAAATCGACGTTAGTGATATGGGCCTGCAATTCAACGGATTGCTCGTACTTCCCTTTTTGGGTATTGGTGTGACTTGAGCAATTTTCCAGTCTTTAGATACGGATCTTTCTATGAGAGTATATAATTGCTATTGTATATAATTGCTAAATATGGATCTATTGTATCAGCATACTCTGAGAGGAACCTGACCGGTATACAATCTGGACCGGAGGCCTTACCTTTATTAACTGATTTAAGCTGCTTTGTGACACCGAGGATATCTACTTCTATGTTTCTCATCTTCGCAGCTGTTCTTGATTGGAATTCAGGAATATTTTCTTCGTCTTATTTGGTGAAGGAGTTTGGAAAACCATGTTTAATAACTGTGCTTTAGTGGCACTGTCATCGGTGACGTCACCGTTGTTATCGCGCAGTGAAGGTATTGATTGCGTCTTGCCACTGGTGTGCTTTATGTATGACCAGAAACTCTTTGGGTTTTCTGCCAGATTTCGAGACAGTTTCGTTGTGGAAATTATTAAAAGCATCTCGCGTTGAAATATGCGCTATATTTCTAACTTCTGCCAAACTTTGCCAGTCTTGGGGATTTGCGTTCTTTTAAATTTGGCATGATTTTTTTCGTTGCTTCTGCAACAGCGATTTCACCCGTTTTGTGTACCATTGGGGATCAGAACCATCACTCATTAATTTATGTGGTATATATCTCTCAATTGCTGTCGATACTATCTCCTTGAAGTCATTCCACAACTTTTCTACGTTTACATGATCTGCATCTTAAAACGGTGTTAAGAGCATTTTTATCAGCTTTGTTCACTTTGAATAGTCCCAATTATTTTGCAACAACGGTGGCATGCTTAAACTAATTTCTCTCAATGGAGACTCTGGTTTGTATTCAAACACTGGAAAGGTAGTATCTTCATAAGTAAACAATTTTTTAGACACTCAATGTGATAGTTCTGTTTTATGCCTGCTGTCGTCAGTCGAAACACCAGACCGACCCACGTGTGACTGAGTGGAAGGTTCGCATCCGTTCCTTGACTTTATATAAAATCGGGACAATTTTAATTTGCATACAGTTGTCTTCTATAGAAAGGTAAAAGTTGACGTTGTCACATGACTTCAAATTTCCTCTTTCGTAAGTGTCTCCATTAGTAGAATCGCAATCATCTCCATCCTCTGACAAAAAAATCGCACAACCGAGCAACGATTGAGAGCTATCGTCGAATGCACTCTTGAGCTTCAAGTTTTGTTAAGGTAAGGTGCGCTAACTAAGGTCAGACACGTGAGAGATTGTAAACAGCTCGTCTTGTTCTAATCTGCTGTACGCTCGAGCATCTAGTCCAAGTTCTCAAATCGGTCACACGAGCGTTTTGCAAGTAATCTCGTTTGAAGACTGATTGCATTATCCTTGGATCCTACTACTGAGGCTATAAACAGACGCTACGTACTTGTAAACGGCCGAAGACGAATCATTCCCTAAGGCGGTTACGCAGGAGGAGAGTAATTTGTGGCGTGCTCAGGCGAGTACTGCCCGGGCACACCGCCCTGGATGCCGCATCCCACGCGGAAGCAGGAGCCGGTGCGTGACGTGTGTGCCGCGAGGAACACAATGGTGCGCCCGGAATGAGCCTGCGTCTCGGACACTCGACGCCGGCAGTCAGCGGGAATAAGAGACCCGGCGCGGCACCGAGCTGGGCTGGGCCGGGCCGGGCTGGGCTGGGCTCAAGGTCGGCCCGAGCGCTCGCGAGGGCTGCGCCAGCCATCTCCCCAGCTGCCTGTCCTTGAGCAGTACTGGCCACAGCGGCAACTCTTGATAACTGCTCTTATTCACTTCCCGTAGGCAACTAACTGCAAAGTTTGCTTCCGTCTTCCTGTCATCAAACAAATGTCGCACGACCTTTATCTAAGTCAGGGCCGGCCAAACGCTGCACAGTGTGCCCACGTGCGGAAGTGCTGCACATGTGCGCACGTGTGCGACAGCGACATCTGTTATTAGACATGTGTCCTAAATGACCGGCGACGGCTCCACTTCCCTGTTTATGTGGTACACGCAAGGGCTTGTTTGTGAAAGATTTTTCTCGGTGATGAAAATGGAATAAATCAAGGTTTCGATCAAGCATAAGTGATGAAAATCTTCGCAACTGCTTGCGTTTGTCAAAGAACCGTGCTTTTGCGCCCGATTTTAACTATATCATTTCTCATGACGAGTGATAAACGTGTTTGGATTTATTCCTTTCATAATTAAAAATTGTTGTTTACTAATTGTGCATTATTGCCTCATTCTGCTCCGTGTTACATTATTATCAGGAAAATTGGACATTAAACCGATTGTTCCAATGTATACTTACATTTAGGAGTTTTTATTAGTGTGAGAAGGGCTACGCTCAGCTGAAGTCGATAAAACATAACATTCATCTAATTGTCGGTTACTGTGGAGATTTCAGACGGAACTGATGAAAGATATAGCAATAATGGTATTGAAATAACAGGTGATCATCGAGAGGTTTGCGGTTATCATTCTGTTCAGAGGTCAGTGAGAGAGAAATTATGTGGGTGTAACTGAGCGCACCGAGAATTAGTTACAGGAAACCTTGCATTAGTTTAATGTTATTTGAAATCATGTCTCTATCATAATAGGACTCCAAACCTAATTGAGGCTTATCACTGCCCCTTACAATGGCTATAGTTAACCAACTATTACCAGTTACAACCTCTGTAGTTGTACAAGAAAAATTAATCTTAGCTCCTACAAAAGTAATAGGTCCATTTAGTAGCTCTTCTTGTGCTACATTGTTAGGAGTAAGACTAAATGTATCCACAGTTTTGTACACAGGCATTCTTGAGCGAAACTCGTTCAAGGTCACCCGCCAATGTGGCGGCGCACACAGCCATATAGAAGTCGCTAAGTGCTCTGTTTCTTAAATACTAGATCAAAAACATTACGCGTATTTACGTGCCGTCAGTCAAGCTGCCTTAATACAAACCCACGAGTGATAACTGTATTGCTTGTCTTACTGGGTTAAACTGTTAACATAAAAGTAGACGTCTCAATGAGCAGACTGTAACAGTAATGTTTAATACGCGAAATACCTTCCTATGGTTGGCTTGCAAGCTGTGGAAAGAGCACTAGAATGCGCCGGTACAGAGTATCCCAGCAAGTGGATAAAGCGACATCTGTGCGTAGGAACATGCACTACATGAACGCTGACGGGTGCGGCGTGCACGCTGTGACTCGGAAGTTGCACATGTGCAGGAGCACCGCAAGCGTGCAGAATTTCTGGCCGGCCCTGATCTAAGTGGTCTGAGTAGTAAAAAAAACAGCTTTATCTCGTTTCGTGACGTAGTTACTCCACGATCGGCAACGGAAGCAAACGGTGGGGCTGGATTGTCTTCCTGTACTTGTGAAACTGGTTTAAATTTCATGGAGAACAAATAAAAACTTTCAGGTTCGTCAACGACACTGCATTTCTCTCAGAGAAGGCAAAGGAACTGGTAGATCAATTAAAAGGAGTGGATAAGAGTCTTGATAAGAGGTTCTAGGATGAATACCAACAAAAGTAAAACAAAAGCAATGAAATGTACTTGACGTAAGTAAGCTTATGCTGTGGGAGTTGGATTAGGAAATAGAATACTGAAAGTAGTAAATGAGTTTTGCTATTTGGTCAGCTACGTAACTATGGAGGAAGTACAGGCAATATAAAATGCAAACTTAGCAATAGCAAGAAAAGCGTTTCTGTAAAACGTGATTTTGCTAACGCAGAATGTGAATTAAGGTGGTAAAAAGTCTTTCCTCGAGGTATGTGACAGGAGAGTAACCCTACATAGAAGTGAGACATGAAAGATAAACAGTTCAATCAGGAAGACAATATAAACTTTTAAAATAAGATACTACAAAAGAATTCTGGAGATAAGAACAGTAGAACAGATAACTGGTGAAGGGGCCCTGAATGTAACTGGCTAGAAAAGAAATTTGTGGCTCGCTAGACTACAAGAAGGGAGCAGTTGAGAGGACACATTCTGAGTCTTAAGGAATCGTCAGTTTTGTAATGGAGGGAAATTGGATGTAGGTTATTGTATAGAGGTGAGAAGACTTGCACGAGATACACCAACGTAGACAGCTGCGTAAACCGATCTTGTAACTGGAGACCACGACAGCAGGAGATATCCCCAGCCTTGTATTAACCCACGAGCAAAGGCAGATAATAAATATTCCTAAACCATTCATACGAGCCATCCAGCAACCTAGTGTGGCTCAGGTGCGGTGGTTGCCTGATCCGACCAAAAGCAGTGCACTTCTAACATTCTCAACTTACCCTCCAGCACTAGCTCCTTCCAAAGTTCTCGGAATAACAGAAGTGAAGGGATAAGAACAGCTCGAAACTTAGGCATACAGAACGATACTTCAGTTTCCGCGGACGCATGTGGTTCACTTGATCTTTAATAAGCCTTTCGAAATCTTTTTCTTCGAACAGCGCTTCCTCCAGGTAGCTACTACAGTCCAGTATAAAGCTGCCGCCAAGCAGTAACACCGTGGATCGCTAATGAAAGTGCGCACCAGCGAAAAGATACTTAACAGCGGTTTTGCAGTTCGAATAGATGTTGGTTGATCCGAGTGGGCCACTAGTTTTATATTTACCAATTCTGGTCATTTTTCATTTTTTAATCACGCTCTGCGTTGCAACAGACAACACCCTTCCTCCCGTGCAATCAGATCAACGATCGTCTCTTCAAGTTCAGGAGACACTTTTGTTTAACATTCGGGGCTTTCAGACAGTCAGCCCTGTGGGTACAACCTGGTTGGTACTTGCGTGTTACATCCATTCCCAAGGGCTCTGCACCCTCATATGCTGACTACATTTTTCTGCAGGATAATGTCTCTTTACAAGACCTCTCGCACTACGTTCCCCTTAGCTGCTTCCCTGACGTCATGGGAAAGCCTCAGATCACATACGCAAAAACAGAAATCTACCGCAAAATCAGTCTCCGAGCACTGGAAACCTCTCCTGAGAACCAAATGTCTCACCTCAGAGAAATCTATCACAAGCACTAAGCGATGCATGTAAAGAACATCTGTGCCGGCACGTTATGGCCGCATCTAACAACGAAAATACTTCGAAAGAGTCTGTCACTTCTCTCCCTGGCCGATAAAGCTGGAGTAAATCAGTAAAGACTCTGATTTAACTCATAGTCAGTCACAAGGCATTAGAGACGAAGCACAAAGTCAGGTTGAACAAAAATTGGGAAGGAAAGCGGCCGTCTTGTTTTCAAAAGAAACGTCTTGGCGACGTAAGCAATTGACGGAAACCACGGAAAACCTAATTCTGGGTGGTGGGAGAGGCAACTGAATTGATGACAGTCCTGTACCACACCGTATGACAGCAGCACCTCGTGAGATGCTGGTTCTCGTCATGCTGTTAACGCACCTAAAGCCACTACCGTATCCACCGTTATGGGCTGAATTGTGTTGAATTTTTAGGTGATTCGTAAACAGAGTAGATTTAGATATAGCAAATAAAAACATCATACTGACTGAGTGTAATGAAATACACTGCTGGCCATTAAAATTGCTACACCACGAAGATGACGTGCTACAGACGCGAAATTCAACTGACAGGAAGAAGATGCTGTGATACGCAAATGATTAGCTTTTCAGAGCATTCACACAAGGTTGGCGCCGCTGGCGACACACACAACGTGCTGACATGAGGAAAGTTTCCAATCGATTTCTCATACACAACCAGCAGTTGACCGGCGTTGCTTTGTAAAAGGTTGTTGTGATGTCTCGTGTAAGGAGGAGAAATGCGTACCATCACGTTTCCGACTTTGATAAAGGTCAGATTGTAGCCTATCGCGATTGCGGCTTATCGTATCGCGACATTGCTGCTCGCGTTGGTCGAGATCCAATGACTGTTAGCAAAATATGGAATCGGTGGGTTCAGGAGGGTAATACGGAACGCCGTGCTGGATCCCAACGGCCTCGTATCACTAGCAGTCGAGATGACAGGCATCTTATCCGCATAGCTGTAACGGATCGTGCAGCCACGTCTTGATTCCTGTGTCAACAGATGGGGACGTTTGCAAGACAACAACCATCTGCACGAACAATTCGACGACGTTTGCAGCAGCATGGAGTATCAGCTCGGAGACCATGGCTGCGGTTACCCTTGACGCTGCATCACAGACAGGAGCGCCTGCAATGGTGTACTCAACAACGAACCTGGGTGGACGAATGGTAAAACGTCATTTTTTCGGATGAATCCAGGTTCTGTTTACAGCATCATGATGGTCGCATCCGTGTGTGGCGACATCGCGGTGAACGCACATTGGAAGCGTGTATTCGTCATCGCCATACTGGCGTATCACCCGGCGTGATGGTATGGGGTGCCATTGGTTACACGTCTCGGTCACCTCTTGTTCGCATTGACGGCACTTTGAACAGTGGACGTTACATTTCAGATGTGTTACGACCCGTGGCACTACCCTTCATTCGATGTCTCTGAAACCCTACATTTCAGCAGGACAATGCACGACCGCATGTTGCAGGTCCTGTACGGGCCTTTCTGGACACAGAAAATGCTCGACTGCTGCTCTGGCCAGCACATTCTCCAAATCTCTCACCAATTGAAAACGTCTGGTCAACGGTGGCCGAGCAACTGGCTCGTCACTATACGCCAGTCACTACTCTTGATGAACTGTGGTATCTTGTTGAAGCTGCATGGGCAGCTGTACCTGTACACGCCATCCAAGCTCTGTTTGACTCAATTCCCAGGCGTATCGAGGCCGTTATTACGGCCAGAGGTGCTTGTTCTGGGTACTGATTTCTCAGGATCTATGCACCCAAATTGCGTGAAAATGTAATCACATGTCAATTCTAGTATAATATATATGTCCAATGAATGCCCTTTTATCATCTGGATTTCTTCTTGGTGTAGCAATTTTAATGGCTAGTAGTGTATTTTATTAGAATATATGTACGTTCAAATGTTGAGTCCGACTTCTGTCAACAACGGCGTTTACGCTTGATAAAAAGTGCACTGATAAGTTGTTCTTCTGTTCCTGATGAAAAGGCTCTCAGACTACTGCGACTCAAAGACTGTTTTCTGATCAAATCACTGAACGTTCTATGGCTCCGCATTGTTCAGTTGTGTATTGGATAACTTTGGTCAGTTAACAAGGATCCATTCACTCGATAAGGTCTACCAATGACGTTTACAGTCTTCTATTGTAACTGCCTTATTTGCTGACGATATGGCCGCTGAAAGCGTATCTTTTGATTCGCCTCACGAATCTTCATTTCACCTGCTTCAGTTGTTAGTTTCTGTGCTTCACTGAGTGCCCAGCGTGCGCTCTCGTACGTGAGAATGGCTATAGCTAATATTTAATGTGGTTATTTTGTTGGTTTTTATTACGAGTTTCATAAATACTCCCCTATGTCAGCTGAAACATGTCTACTTTGTTCTAGAGCTCCCACAGTAACGAATTAGGGAGGCCAAACACTTAACGATATTCACTGATTACATTAGGTTAATACTTGTTGTTTCCGTTTATCTGGACAGATATTTACTTTTTGAAATCCACAACTTTAGCTTAAGTCACCAAGGTTCTTAAATTGTAATCTACAGCTGACTGTAAAAGGTAAGCACTTCTTGCGACCGGCTGAAGTGGCCGAGCGGCTTTAGGCGCTTCAGTCTGGAACAGCGCGACCGCTGGTTCGAATCCTGCCTCGGGCATGGATGTGTGTGACGTCCTTAGGTTAGTTAGGTTTCAGTAATTCTAAGTTCTAGGGGACTGATGACCTAAGATGTTAAGTCCCATAGTGGTCAGAGCCATTTGAACTTTTTGCGAGACTAGCTTCGATATCTGCGAGTATAACCTAGTCGTCACCAAAGGAAACAGTGTTTAAAACTGTTTGCCCCGACGTAAAATGTTTGATTGGTTCCAACTGTAATGAGGAAGCTCTGTCGAATTTGGTATTTCCTTCTCCATTTCTTTCGAGATTTTCAAAATTTCACTTAACCTTCCTGTAATAAGAGTGCACTTCTCTGCAAGTTCAAATCGCTCAAGAGAGAAGGAAATGAGGTAAAAAAGCATACGAATGGCTTCGGAGGCCCCATAATGCCATAAAAATCGTGTATTGTAGAGCTGGGTCGGTGGCTCCAAAGGTCTCGATTTCGCATCCCGATGTTTTGTGGGACTTTTATTCGTGCCTTGTCACTTCTTTTACCCCTGACAATGTTTGTCAGCGGAAAGATGTCTAGTTAAAACAGGGTTCTAAGTCGACGTTTAGTCTGCAGGTTCCTTGTAAATGATTGGGCAAGTCAGTTAAAAGGTCGGAGGAAGGCAGTGGGGTACTATCCCTATTACGACCGAGCCTAGTAAAGACATGCGGTCTTGTTAACAGCTATTTGTAAAATCGAGCGCATAAATAATCTACGAAACGAACAACTACTAAAAGGAATATGTGGGTCTACGGAAGAGCTCAAAAAGAGAGGTGTTCGTGAGACATTTCCTGCGGCATCGACGAATAGTTGACATGCCTTCGGAGGGTACAGAGGGGAAAAGCAGCAGCGGCAGAGAAAGACAACTTACAGGGGATGTTGGCTGTACCAGTTACGTTGGGATGAGAAAGCTGCGGAAGACAGGAAAAGATGGACAGTGTCAAGGTAGTGGAAAGACTGATGACTTTACAAAACAATGTAAATAAAGGCCGCGTGGGATTAGCCGAGCGGTTTAAGGCGCTGCAGTCATGGACTGTGCGGCTGGTCCCGGCGGAGATTCGAGTCCTCCCTCGGGCATGGGCGTGTGCATGGGCATGGGCATGGGCGCGCGCGCGTGTGTGTGTTTGTGTGTGTGTGTGTGTGTGTGTGTGTGTGTGCGTGTGTGGGGGATAATTTAGGTTAAGTAGTGTGTAAGCTTAGGGACTGATGACCTTAGCAGTTAAGTCCCATAAGATTTCTACATCCACATGATTACTCTGCAATTCACATTTAAGTGTTTGGCAGAGGGTTCATCGAACCACAATCATACTATCTCTCTACCATTCCACTCCCGAACAGCGCGTGGGAAAAACGAACACCTAAACCTTTCTGTTCGAGCTCTGATTTGTCTTATTTTATTTTGATGATCATTCCTACCTATGTAAGTTGGGCTCAACAAAATATTTTCGCATTCGGAAGAGAAAGTTGGTGACTGAAATTTCGTAAATAGATCTCGCCGCGACGAAAAATGTCTTTGCTTTAATGACTTCCATCCCAACTCGCGTATCATATTCAAAAAATGGTTCAAATGGCTCTGAGCACTATGGGACTTAACATCTGTGGTCATCAGTCCCCTAGAACTTAGAACTACTTAAACCTAACTAACCTAAGGACATCACACACATCCATGCCGGAGGCAGGATTCGAAACTGCGAGCGTAGCAGTCGCGCGGTTCCGGACTGAGCGCCTTAACCGCCGCGTATCATATCTGCCACACTCTCTCCCCTATTACGTCATAATACAAAACGAGCTGCCCTTTTTTGCACCCTTTCGATGTCCTCCGTCAATCCCACCTGGTAAGGATCCCACACCGCGCAGCAATATTCTAACAGAGGACGAACGAGTGTAGTGTAAGCTGTCTCTTTAGTGGACTTGTTGCATCTTCGAAGTGTCCTGCCAATGAAACGCAACCTTTGGCTCGCCTTTCCCACAATATTATCTATGTGGTCTTTCCAACTGAAGTTGTTCGTGATTTTGACACCCAGGTACTTAGTTGAATTGACAGCCTTGAGAATTGTACTACTTATCGAGTAATCGAATTCCAACGGATTTCTTTTGGAACTCATGTGGATCACCTCACACTTTTCGTTATTATGCGTCAACTGCCACCTGCCACACCATACAGCAATCTTTTCTAAATCGCTTTGCAACTGACACTGGTCTTCGGATGACCTTACTAGACGGTAAATTGCAGCATCATCTGCGAACAACCTAAGAGAACTGCTCAGATTGTCACCCAGGTCATTTATATAGATCAGGAACAGCAGAGGTCCCAGGACGTTTCCCTGGGGAACACCTGATGTCACTTCAGTTTTACTCGATGATTTGCCACTTTACAAAACAATATAAATAAAGGCTGTCCGTATTACACTTCCTACGTTGGCGTAGGTCTAAGCGGAGACGGCAAAGTTTTGTAATACCACGAGGAAACGCAAGGTAACGTTCGCACTAGGAAGCAATAGTTGGGCGTCGTAAGTGTGACAGTTGGAGGCAGGATAAACGTAAATATCTTCGTCCATTTCAGTTACAGGTAGGCTGGCCTACTGGTCTCGAGTGTCGGAGCTGCGGAAGAAGGGTGCTGAATGCTGAGCAGGTAGAGGTCGCCGTGACCGTGGCGGAGCCGAAATGACGCGGCACGGCCTTTGCGGGGGGCCGACCTGGCGCGCCCCCGCCCCCGCGCCCGCCCCCGCGCCATGTGGCGGCGCGGAGCCGCGGATCGAGCCCCAGTGACCCAGACTGGCGGCCCGGCGGGGCGCTCGCATTCCCCCGGAAGCCCCGGAGCTCGGCTGCCGCGCCAGCGCTGACGAGCCTCAGACGGCAGCACTGCGTAAGCTGAACCGCGTGCGCGTCCACAGCCAAACACTCCGTAGACGAGCCCTCAAAGCGTGCCGCAGGGAACGCTTCCTTCCACTGTTAGTCACCAAAATTCATTGTATAACTAGACGTGGAGCAGTAAACTGCGCCCGTAGATTTCGTGTTCCCAACAAAATTCGGATAAACCCATTATACAGAGATCGTTACCAGATAGGATTAACGACATACATCGAGAAAGTTCAAAGAAGGGCAGCACGTCTTGTATTATCGCAAAATAGGGGAAAGTGTCACTGATATGATACAGGATCTGAGATGGACTTCATTTAAATAAAAGCGTTTTTCGTTGCGGTGGAATCTTCTCTCTTGAAATTTGAATCACCAATATTTAAACACGGAAACAAAGTATTGTAACAACTACAGAGGTATCTCTTTAATCAGCGTTGTGGGTAAAATCTTCTCAGGTATTGTTGAAAGGAAAGTGCGAGTATTGGTTGAGGACAAATTGGATGAAAATCAGTGAGGGTTTAGGTCTCTTAGAGGTTGTCAGGACCAGATCTTTAGTTTACGGTAAATAATGAAGAAGTGTTACGAGTGGAACAGGGAATTGTATCTGTGGTGTCACCGCCAGACACCACACTTGCTAGGTGGTAGGTAGCCTTTAAATCGGCCGCGGTCCGTTAGTATACGTCGGACCCGCGTGTCGCCACTATCAGTGATTGCAGACCGAGCGCGCCACACGGCAGGTCTAGAGAGACTTCCTAGCACTCGCCCCAGTTGTACAACCGACTTTGCTAGCGATGGTTCACTGACAAAATACGCTCTAATTTGCCGAGACGATAGTTAGCATAGCCTTCAGCTACGTCATTTGCTACGACCTAGCAAGGCGCCATTACCAGTTACTATTGATACTGCGAATCCTGTACCGTCAAGAGCGACGTTCACCATTAATGGACTAAAGTTAAGTATTCCACCAGCTACGTCCGTTTTTTCTAAATTCTAATTTCTTTGCCCTGTTCCAGACCTCACGCCAGCCTGCGTGAACTAAAACGCGTGCCTTTCGGCTTCCTCTAGTAACACGGTGTTGGCTCTCCTGCCAACCACAACAGTATCTATGCTTTATAAATCTAGAAAAGGCGTATGATCGGGTTCCCAGGAGGAAGTTATTGTCTGTTCTACGAGATTATGGAATAGGAGGCAAGCTTTTGCAGCCAATTAAAGGTCTTTACATAGATAGTCAGGCAGCAGTTAGAGTTGACGGTAAATTTAAAAATGGTTCAAATGGCTCTGAGCACTATGGGACTTAACATCTATGGTCATCAGTCCCCTAGAACTTAGAACTACTTACACCTAACTAACCTAAGAACATTACACACATCCATGCCCGAGGCAGGATTCGAACCTGCGACCGTAGCAGTCGCGCGGCTCCGGACTGAGCGCCTAGAACCGCTAGACCACCGCGGCCGGCGACGGTAAATTTAGTTCATGGTTCAGGGTAGCTTCAGGGGTAAGACAAGGCTGCAACCTTTCTCCACTGTTGCTCATATTATTTATGGATCATATGTTGAAAACAATAGACTGGCTGGGTGACATTAAGATATGTAAACACAAAATATGCAGTCTCGCTTATGCAGATGACTTAGTTGTGATGGCAGATTCGATTGAAAGTTTGCAAAGTAATATTTCAGAGCTAGGTCAGAAATGTAAGGACTATGGTATGAAGATTAGCATCTCCAAAACGAAAGTAATGTCAGTGAGAAAGAGATATAAACAGATTGAATGCCAAATAGGAGGAACAAAGTTAGACAGGTGGACGGTTTCAAGTACTTAGGATGCATATTCTCACAGGATGGCATCATAGTGAAAGAACTGGAAGCGAGGTGTAGCAAAGCTAATGCAGTGAGCGCTCAGCTACGATCTACTCTCTTCTGCAAGAAGGAAGTCAGTACCAAGGCTAAGTTATCTGTGCACCGTTCAATGTTTCGACCAACTTTGTTGTACGGGAGCGAAAGCTGGGTGGATTCAGGTTACCTTATCAATAAGGTTGAGGTTACGGATATGAAGGTAGCTAGGATGATTGCAGGTACTAGTAGATGGGAACAATGGCAGGAGGGTGTCCACAATGAGGAAATCAAAGAAAAACTGGGAATGAACTCTATAGATGTAGCAGTCAGGGCGAACAAGCTTAGATGGTGGGGTCATGTTACACGCATGGGAGAAGCAAGGTTACCCAAGAGACTCATGGGTTCAGCAGTAGAGTGTAGGAGGAGTCGGGGCAGACCAAGGAGAAGGTACCTGGATTCGGTTAAGAATGATTTTGAAGTAATAGGCTTAACATCAGAAAAGGCACCAATGTTAGCACTGAATAGGGGATCATGGAGGAATTTTATAAGGGGGACTATGACGCTGAAAGGTATAATCAGCCTTAAATGATGATGATGATGATACTTTCTCCTCCGAATGCGAAAATATTTTGTCGACGTCGACCCATATAGGGAGAAACGATCATCATAATAAAATAAGGGAAATCAGAGCTCGCACGGAAAGATATAGCTGTTCGTTTTTACGCCGCGGTATTTTAGAGTGGAATAATAGAGAAATCTTGTGAAGGTGGTTCGATGGACCCTCTTCCAGGGACTTAAGTGTGATTGGCAGAGTTTGCGAGTAGATGTGATCTACATGTAGATGGTCTCCATCACCTATAGCACAATATTTTATTATAAGGTACCCCCTGGATACCAGTGCCTCGATCCGCACTAATAAAGAAGTAATTTTCAATTATGCATTTAAACTGATACAAATGCGCGTTCTCGATGAGACATTCCATATTGTATACACTAGAAACACTTCTTTGACTTTCATAGGATCTAGGTCTCTGTTTATATACGCATTTTCCAGTAGAGATGTTGTAAGAGGTCCATGATTAAGGAATTTGTTGCTAGCGCACTCGAGCAGATGTAATTTCGATGGATTGCTCATGCGCTGCCTGCGATATGTAAGCTATAAGAGAATCTCAGACCAGAGAGCAGTGTTGTATGCAGTAAGAACTGTGTAGTAGTAGGAGTAAGTAGTTGCTAGCGAGCAATCTAGTCTGGTGTATCGTGTTGGCTGGGCCGGTCGTGGTGGAGCGATGCCGGAGCCTGGGCGTAGTAGTATAAGGTAAAAGCAGCCTCGCGCATATCTAGTATCAAGTCCCATGTAAATGTTTTAAAAAATGTCTTAATAATAATCTTTCTCATAAAAAAATTAACTTTTGACAATCATTCATTTCAATTTAAAGAATTTACTAATTTCTCCAATCCACGGTCATCCCGATTATTGCAAAGAAAAATCAGTTGTTCTTTTTATACATGACAAATCTATCGGCCAGCATTGCACTCGGCTGTGCCAGAAAAATTTCTTATAGGAGCAGATATATATGCGTTATCCGGCGACCTTACTGAGGTAAGAATTTTCTATTTACTCAGAATGATCTTTCAGGGCCATGGCGCAGCATTGCTGACGTCTAAAATTTGCCAGTTTAAATTCACACAGTCAACTACTGAAAGGTTGTAAGTGAGTCACATTTTTTATTGAAAGATTAGTCACATTGTATTATTGGTAGGTTACACTAAATATCAATATTATAATTATACTTTTTACTGTTGGGAGGTTTCGGAACTTTTCTGTTGGGAAGTTACACTAAATGTGAATATTATTCATATTATTTATTTTGTGGGGAGGTTAAAATGTAACTGTATCACAATTAAGGTTGTCAACAAAGATCATCTCTGTAGCTTAATTCGAGAAGTGGTACATTAAGAAGATATATTTTTATCTTTGCTTGGTTGCCGTCTTTGGAATCAACTGTGTGGTCGCAAATGGGCTTACAATCTGGAACTTGGGTCGTGCGAAAGCAAATTTTGTGCAAGATAAAAACGTATTTCGTTCATTTTATGCAATCATTCGCTTTGTTATCCCTACTACCTTCGTTCCTCTGAATATACCTACAAAACAGTGGAGTAATACGCAGTCATCAAAACCTTCAACACAAGACACAGAAGCAGAAATGCTTTGCCGTCACTGCGGGAACAGACCAGCGGAGCGTCGGTGTGCTGCTCTTCCGTTACACTCGGTGAAGCCACACACGAGCGGCACGACTGCGATCTCTTCATCAGTGCACCCGTCCGAACTGCAGTGCGTCGTTGTTAACGTACGACTAACGCTGCCGGAAAAACAAATCCGAGGCAGAAGCGAGCACCAGTGGATGCAAACTTCAAAGTGAAGAGTGAAACGGTCGTCGCTGTTGCCACCGGCAGCTATTTGACGGAACGTGTTTGGTACCGTGCCAGGCAGGTCACAAACAGCGTACTGTTTACATTTGCACCGTCGTGAAGACGTTTTCTTGCATCACAGATACACAGACAGACGGGGGTAAGGTATCATACGGAACGCAACGAGCACTGGATGCCACGAGTCCCTTGTATCAAAACGCTCGTATGATGTCCCTGAACGACTCCGGTGCTCGGGTCCACGCCGTAGATCACAACAAGGGACACCTCTGAACACTCAAACTTTTTTTTGAAAAACCTATTTGCTTTTGACGTAGTCATCTTTCAGGTCTACTTATTTTGTTTGGACAATTCTGCAGTCAGCATGTTCAATTTTTGGCGTGCGATTATGGAAGTTGTGTAAACCGCTCGTCTACGTTGTCCAGCGGGCTCCCAGCGTTCCGCACCTGCGAAATATTTTAGATGTGTGAATATTCCAGAAAGTGTCTAAATCTGGTTAACAGGACAGGTGTCAACGCTGAATCCTACACAATTTCCTCTTGTCAAAGCACCAGTGTTGGCTCGTGCATTGTCCTCACGTACGATCACTAGTTTTTTTTTTCTGCCCTGGCCTTTTCCTGCAGTTTTTTTTTTTTTTCATTCAATGGGTGCTCAAGACTTAATGAGTATTCGTCAGTTTTTGTTTTCACCTCTGGAACGTTATCAACAAAAAGAAACCTCTTTCCAAGAGGGTAAATGCTGTCCATAGTCCTTCCGTCGGATGCAACTGACTTTACCTTTTTTTGCTGTAGGGCTTTAATCGTTGTTCCGTTTTGTGTGATCTAGTGGCGAAGTCACGTCTCATTCTCAGTGATGAATTGTCTCCCAAAATCTGTTGGATTCTTTTTAAAAGATAGTTGATAAATTCGTTTCCATATTTGTGTTTATTAACTATTCAACAAATGTTGCGCTTAGTTTCTACAGAGCTTTTTCAGCTGCTTCATGCAATATGTGACGTATCTTTTCTTCTGATTTGCCTAAACCGTCAGCTATCTTATTCACCTTCAATCTTTGATCATCCGATAGCATTTTGGGCGCATCTTCTGTGTCGTTTGAATTTTGACGCATCCTTCACACGAATCATCTTCACGACACGTGTGGCTTCGTTTGAATTCAGTTACCATTTTTTCTGTTAAAAATATGGAAACAGACTTCTTATAAATGCGGAATGTAGTAGTGAACGATTAGAAGATCCAGATGCGTGAAGCACCAAATCCAGAAGGAGACATGCAGTCCATTTAACATGAAGAATCGAGTGTGGGAGAGTTCCCAGCATTATGGGTTTTACATCTGTTGAATATTAACCAAAATCAGCTGCTAAAATAATTTTTTCCGAATAATTTATACCACTTTAAAAAGAAATCAGCGGATTCTAGGCTCCATCTGTTTCTGTGCCTCCATCACGGCAGAAACGAAAGAGCAACAAGTATAGAGTGCAAGGCACCGATTGAGCACGAAAAAAGGCGAAGTCGATTTCTCCGTCGGAAATGTTACGGCCAGTGTTTCCTGGAAAGGAGGGATTGTTCTTATTGATTGATTTGTCGAGGCTAAAATAAAAGCTGCGAATGAAAAGATACGTGAAAGAGGGCAGGAATACGGGAAAAATGAAACGTATTTGGAAAAACTGAAAATAAAGTCCGTCTTCTGCCTTTTGAATAGTGTCATTACTTCGCCAGAGCACAACTTCATCATCAGAGCTTTCGTTAAACACGGAAGCCCATCCATCACAGTGATTTCAACATGACACAGAAGCGAATTTTGCTGATATCAGTTGCACATGACATCGTAATGGAGTAAATTCCTCATTTTGTTTACACTATTCTAAGAGCGCACATGATCAGTTCCTAGAGTAAACACAATATGGAAGTTACTCCACTGCGATGTCATTTACAACAGAAATCAGCAAAATTCAGAAATACGCTTTTGTGTCGTGTTGACATCATAGTGTGAATGACCCTTCATCTACATCTCCACGGCTAATCTGCAAGTCACACTTAAGTGCCTGGCGGAGAGGTCATCGAATCATCTTAACACTAGATCTCTGTTATTCCGCTCTCAAAGAGCGTGCGGCGAAAACGAGCACCTATATCTTTCCGTGCGGGCTCTGATTTCCCTTATTTTATTCTGATGATTGTTTCTCCCTGTGTAGGTCGACATCGACAAATTATTTTCGCATTCGCAGAACAAAGTAGGTGTAAATAGTTTTCATGGGTTTGCCGCCGGATCACGTTGTGCAAATTCCACAATATTTCCTCGGAGCAACTGTCCGACATCTTCAGGTGGTTAAACCTTGCTGGTGGCTAGGTACGACTAACGGTATCCGCACGTCGACGGCCCGTTTCTACAACACGGGTGTGAAGAATGTGCAGGCGCGGAAATCGCGCACGCACAATGATTTGCAGATAGATGGTGCCATATTCAAACTCCCTCTGCCGAAAATCGCAGAGCGGCTGCCCTGCGCGTGCGCTATACGCAGCGTTTGCTAACGCTGCGGCCAGACGTCACTCACAAAAGGCCGTACTAGACCAGTGTTACGACGGGTCTGTTATCGAAGCATCTTGATTTTCGCGTCGTGATTTGATAGCAGCCAATGCAGGGTTCCAGGCTGTGCTCAGTTGAAATCCCGCATCCCTGTTGATGAGATTATCAAAAATGTTCAAATGTGTGTGAAATCCTATGGGACTTAACTGCTAAGGTCATCAGTCCCTAAGCTTACACACTACTTAACCTAAATTATGCTAAGGACACACATCCCTGCCCGAGGGAAGACTCGAACCTCCGCGCGGGACCAGCCGCACAGTCCATGACTACAGATGATATTATCGGCTGTACGAATACGTATTGCTTCCTTAATGACGCAAGCTGATACCGGGGATAAAACTTCCGCCTTTTCATAAATCATGCGATGTCCTGTATTCAGTGTTCCGCAATTGCCGACTTTTCCAGTTGACGAAGGCGTGTATGACGCTGATGTTGTTCGCAGCGTTAGTGTACTGCGCGACATGTCTGGCCTACACATGCTGCCCCACACTGACAAGGAGCCTTGCACACACCACACTTCCTCCGGCCAAGAACATCCTTAACCGAATGCCGCCCTTCGGTGCATTCCGTCAGTCCTACCTGGTAAGGATCCCACACCGCGCAGCAGTACTGCACAAGGGGACGCACAACCGTAGTCCAGGCAGGCTCTTTAGTAGAGTTAATGCATATTCCAAGTGTTCTGCGAATAAAACGCAGTCTTTCGTTTCCTTTCCCCGCAATATTTTCTGTGTGTCCTTTCCAATTTAATTAGTTCGTGATCGTAATTGCTAGAGATTTAGTTGAATTTACGACCTTTGCATTTGAATGACTGATCGAGTAACCGACGTTTAAAGGATTCGTTTGAACACTCATGTGGATGACCTCACACTTTTCATTATTTAGGGCCAATTGCCAATTTTCGCACCAGAGAGATATCTTTTCTAAATCGTTTTGTAGTTGGTTTTGATCTTCTGATTGCTTTACTAGACGATAAACGACAGTATCATCTGCAACGACCTAAGACGGCGGCTCAGGTTGTCTCTTAAATGTTTTATATGGATAACGAACAACAGAGCCCCTGTAAACTGCATAAGGGAACGGCAGAAATTAGTTCTGTTTTACTCGATGACGTTACGTCAGCCGGCCGCGGTGGTCTAGCGGTTCTAGGCGCTCAGTCCGGAACCGCGGGACTGCTACGGTCGCAGGTTCGAATTCTGCCTCTGGCATGGATGTGTGTGCTGTCCTTAGGTTAGTTAGGTTTAAGTAGTTCTAAGTTCTAGGGGACTGACGACCACAGATGTTAAGTCCCATAGTGCTCAGAGCCATTTGAACCATTTTGAACGTTACGTCAGTTGCTACGACTGTGACCTCTCTGGCAGGAAATCGCGAATCCAGTCGTATATCTGAGACGATATTCCATAAGCACAAAATTTCACTTGAAGGTGCTTGTGAGGTACAACAGTGTCAAAAGCCTTCTGAAAATCTAGAAATACGGAACCAATTTGAAATCCCATGTCAATAGCACTCAGCACTTCGTGTGAGTAAAGAGCTAGTTGTGTTTTACGAGAATGATGTTTTCTAAATCCGCGTTGACTATTTGTCAGTAGACTGTTCTCTTCGAGGTAATTCATAATGTTCAAACACAATACGTATACGTTCCAAAATCCCGGTACATATCGGCGTTAAGTATGGAGCTATTGCGTCAGCATACTCTGAAAGGAGCCTAAGTGGTATACACGAGGAGAGGGGATCATGAGGGGTCATCTACGACGTTTGTTAATTTATTTGGTATAAAGCTCTCAACTGCTGTCGATACTATTTCTTTGAATCCAAGCCACATCTGGTATACACTTACCCTCGAAATTCTCTCTCAGGAAGGCGTCAAGCGTACTTTTATCTGCTTTTCTGAATAGATATATTTCTCGTTTATTTTTAGTGGATTTGGGTGTTACGGGTTTCAATCTCGCTCCGACAGCACTGTATCCATTATGATGCTCGTATTAGCTCAGGGTTGTTTGGTGCTAAGAGACTAAGTGTGTTTTCACAACCATTTACTGCTCCATAACCAAAAGAATCCCGGATGATGAAGGTGTGCTTCGAAATTAACAGTGGCGATGTAAAGAGACCACAAAAAGGCAGCAGACGGAATTTTTGTCGCTGGGTTTCCCATTCATTTTAGTGCCTCAGTTTGCCAAGAACAGCAGCTATGGGCATTATGAGAGAACGTATATCGACAGGGCAGTGCATCAGCTGCATCAGTGGTTCTTTGCCAGTGGGACAACATGGGGACGTTCAGAGGGAATGGACCTCAAACGCTTCCTCCTCCGCGGCCTGCGTTTCTTACTGCGCATGACAACGCTGCGCATGCCGACACGGCGAGCAAGTGGAAACGACGCACGGCTACCTACCACTGCGTCGCAGCTGACCCCTGCCACTGGAATTACTGCAGCCCCGGTGACAAAGCTGTTTAACGTGTTATAAATACAGATAACTACGACTAGTCTCTCGTGGAATATTTGTTTATTTCCATTAACTACGAGGGCTGCCCAGAAAGTAACGCACAGCATTTTTTTCTTCGACAATTCTTTATTGAACATAATGAGAATCACACACACGAAAGAACGGTGTTTCAACTACACATCCTATTTTTCCACGTAATCTCCATCCCGTTCTATGGCCTTCCTCCAGCCCTGTCGGAACCCATCCTTGTCCTGGTGGCGGCATCCTTTGAAGTCCGAGGGGTCGGTTGGTTTCGGGGAAGGAGACCAGACTGCGAGGTCATCGGTCTCATCGGATTAGGGAAGGATGGGGAAGGAATTCGGCCGTGTCCTTTCAGAGGAACCATCCCGGCATTTGCCTGGAGTGATTTAGGGAAATCACGGAAAACCTAAATCAGGATGGCCGGACGCGGAATTGAACCGTCGTCCTCCCGAATGCGAGTCCAGTGTCTAACCACTGAAGTCCGAGGGGGCTAGGTCAGACGTGTCAAGTTTGACAGCTGTGATGGTCTCCCTGACCGCTGAAAATCGTGGAGCTCCGACGAACCGCCTTCTCATGACCTCACCCTCTGTGCCCAGCGACTAATTCTACTTCTGTCGACAGCAGATGCTCCATAGACTTTTCATAAGCGTTTGTGAATATTTCCCACAGTTTCTTTCTCTGCAGTGAGAAATTCAATGACAGCACGTTGCTTGTAACGTGCATCACCTACAGACGGCACTTCGAAACTGTCCTGCATCTACGCTGTCTGTCGGAAGTGACGGAAACTTGTCGCTCTCCCTCAGGAGACTTCAAATAAAACATAGTAACGTTTCGCATTCGTAGCATTGTTTTCGGCTGAGAAAAAACATGCCGTGCATTACTTCCTAGACAACCCCCGTTGTTTTTTAGGTTCATCTCCAAGTGAAGTATGCAGAAGTTAAAACTTACGCAACGCGATGCACGGTACTGGAGGTTGCTTTTAGCGAACGCGAATGCTGCTTGTACTGCTGCAGAAAGCAACCTCGAGGGCGTAATACGGCATCATATATAAACATGAATATGTAAGTTCTACAAGATTCGTCTGAAGATCAACCTCAAAAGTCTCGAAAACTAACTTATGGAAATAAAGAAATAAGTCATAAGTGACTGGTCGCAGTTGTCCATATTTAGAATGGTTCTATAGTCAATGTGTTCTGCAACATCTAGAGGTCTGCGCGCATGGAGACATCCACAGATTCACGTGCGGCTATCCGCAGTAATAATTATCTTGCGGGTGGAAGGTCATGCCACTGTGGATATTTTCTTCTGATATCCGCAGTAGTAGTTACTTTGTGATTAAAAGGTAAGGGTAGTGTCAGTATTGCGATTCTGGTCTATTTGGGTTACGTATGATCAACAGTAATAATTGTAATTGTTAGCCAGCCGTGACGAAGTGCCAATATATTGGCTGGAATGCACGGTGTGCTGAAAAGGGTGCATTCGTCCTTGATATCTGCAAGGGCTGCAGGCAGTGATATGCTCATGCCCTTGTTTCCTCTTTTCCATAAAAGTCCTGGTATACCGACTAGCAGATACCGTACGTCTAAATCGTTCCTGTTATGTTTTCACTGACAGTTGTCACTTACCAGTTACGTAAAGCTGCCACAAATCTAAAGTCTAGCCTTGGACACTCCATGCTTCGGAACCTTTACTACATGTTCTTACTCTTGTCTATGTTTCACACAGAATTCAAATAATGTACGGTACAAAATCAGTTTTAATCTCTCAATATTTTTCTTAAGAATATCTACGACTACACATTGTAATGCTGATTACATTGAGAAGTATTTGGACAATACGAAATATGTGACGAAAACCTATTACTACTTCATTGGACTTTGTAGTGTCCACACAGATATTCACAGGATGTCATCCGCCCTATTCTGGAGTATTGCTATGCGGTGTGCGATCCGTATCAGGTGAGACTGACGGATGACATCGAAAAAGTTCAAAGAAGGGCGGCTCGTTCTGTGCTCTTGCAAAATGGGGGAGATAATGCCACAGGCACAACACGTTAGTTGCAGTGGCAATCATTAACACAAAGGCGTTTTTCGTTGCGACGGGATTTTCTCATGAAATTTCAAACACCAGTTTTCTCCTCCGATTGCGAAAACATTCTGTTGGCACCCACCTACATAGGGAGAAATGGTCATCACGACAAAATAAAAAAAAGGGCTCGCCCAGAAAAATTTAAGTGCTCGTTTTTCCCGCGCACCGTTCGAGAGTCGAACGGTAGAGAAACAGCTTGCAGGTTGTTTTTTCGTTTTTTTTTTTTTTTTTTTTTTTTTTTGTAGGGTTTTAGGGCGCAAAGCATCCAAGGCCATAAGCGCCCAACAGCTTGAAGGTGGTTCATTGAACCCTCTGCCAGTAAATTTGTTGTGAATAGCAGAGTAATCACGTAGACGTAGAGGACGTTCTCAATAACTGCTTATGGGGCACATCAAAAATATGGCTAACTGTGTTGTACTAAAACGTGGTCACGACATGTCTCAACGCTCTGAATCAGTGTAATGTGAATTATAGGGTCTCACTTCCATAGGCAAAAATTTCGTTCAACACGAGACTACCTTCAGAGCTCAGGCGAGACGAACGGCTTAAACAGGTGTGTAAGATTTTGATACCGGCGTGTGCGGGTAAAAGACTTGGGGGTGCCGTGTGGATTTGAATGAGGTACCCGAGGATAGCAGACCTCTAAGAGTTTCCGTAGTGAATACGGTTAATCTGTTTTACGCCAATTTGTCGAAAACTTGACATTTTGACTCCGTGGTTCTGTACAAAATACAGGTTGATTCTTGGAACGAAGGTATTTATTCACATAAATAGTGACGTCACCGGTTTCGAACCGACAGTTCCATCAACGGACGGCAGTTCACAATAGGAAAGACATTTGCTGTCGTTTCATTAATTTTCACTTTTCATTCCCCCTTTTGATGACAGTACCTTGCGGTGGTGGTGCCGTCGAAAATCCCTCGACATTACGTTGCAACGATGACTGCTTGTGTGGGTGCAGTAGTAAATACTATGCGAAGCATTCTGAGATACGTCTACGCACATAGTGTAGACCAAAAAGTTCTGCTGCGTGGAAGAATCTTTCTACACACATTTAAAAAAAGTTTTGCGTCACCTCGGTTCCGAGAGTTCCGGAACCTATACACAAAATTGGAATAGAGATCAACATAAACATCATTTACGTAGTTTTTATTTCTCATGAAAACCAGACATTGCATGTTGTACCACCATACAGCGAGACATTCAGAGGCGGTGGTCCACTGCTGTTCACACCGGTAGCTCTAATACCCAGTAGCACATCCTCTTGCATTGTACTCGTCGTGGCATAATATCCACAAGTTCATCAAGGCAGTGTAGGCCCAGATTGTCCCACTCCTCAACGGCGATTGGGCGTTGCTCCCACAGAGTGGTTGTTGGGTCACGTCGTCCATAAACAGCCCTTCTCAATCTATCTCAGGCATGTCCGATAGGGCTCATGTCTGGAGAATATGCTGGCCACTCTAGTCGAGCGATGTCGTTATCCTGAAGGAAGTCATTCACAAGATATGCATGACGGGGGCGAGAATTGTCGTCCATTTAGACGAATGCCTCGCCAATATGCTGCCGATATGGTTGCACTATCGGTCGGAGGATGGCATTCACGTATCGTACAGCCGTTACGGCGCCTCCCATGACCACAAGCGGTGTACGTCGGCCCCACATAACGCGACCCCAAAACAGCAGGAAACCTCCACATTGCTGCACTCGCTGGACAGTGTGTCTAAGGCGTTCAGCCTGACCGGGTTGCCACCAAACACGTCTCCGATGATTGTCTGCTTGAAGGCATATGGGACACTCATCGGCGAAGAGAACGTGGTGCCAATCCTGAGCAGTCCATTCGGCATGTTGCTGAGCCCATCTGTACCGCACTGCATGGTGTCGTGGTTACAATGATGGACCTCGCCATGGACGTCGGGAGTGAAGTTGCGCATCATGCAGCCTATTGCGCACAGTTTGAGTCGTAACACGACGTCCTGTGGCTGCACGAAAAGCATTATTCAACATGGTGGCGTTGCTGACAGGGTTCCTCCGTGCCATAATCCGTAGGTAGCAGTAGTAGCCCTTGGGAGGCCTGAGCGTGGCATATCATCGACAGTTCCTGTCTCTCTGTATCACCTCCTTGTCCGAACATCATCGCTTCGGTTCATTCCGACACGCCTGGACCCTTCTCTTGTTGAGAGCCCTTCCTGGCACAAAGTAGCAATGCGTACGCGATAGATGCGCGGTATTGACCGTCTAGGCATGGTTGAAGTACATACAACACGAGCCGTGTACCTCCTTCCTGGTGCAATGACTGGAACTGATTGGCTGTCAGGTCCCCTCCGTCTAATAGGCGCTGCTCATGCATGGTTGTTTACATCTTTGGGCAGGCTTAGTGGGGACTGTGTCTGTGATACAATATCCATAGTCAATGTCTATCTTCAGGAGTTAAGGGAACCGGGGTGATGGAAAACTTTTTTTGATGTGTGTGATACAAGATACATAGGGACTTCACAAAGCAAGTTACACTTGTCGTCCTATGCTTGGTTGCATTTTGAAAGGCTAACTTGCAATCAACCATACTGGATCCACAGGTTTTGAAAATATGACGTGTGTTGCCATCTGCTGACTTCGCTTTGAATCGCTGTTTCTGTGCGAAATTGCGCCTATATAACGTCTCCAAAGAGTGCGTGCGTTCTCTTTAGTGTTGGTTGGTTTGTGGGAGGGGACCAAAGAGCGAAGTCATCGGTTCCATCGGATTAGGAAAGAGGGCGAAGGAAGTCACCCGCGCCACTAACCATCCCGGCATTTGCCTGAAGCGATTTCGGGAAATCACGGGAAACCTAAATCAGAATGGCCGGACGCGGATTTGAGCCGCCGTCCTACCGTATGAGAGTCCAGTGCGCTGACCACGGCGCCACCTCGCTCGGTCTGTCTTTAGGGCACAACTGCAAATTTTTACGAGTGCGTTGTGGAGTCCGAAGGATAGGTTTTGTTTGTGAATGACTCCAAATTAAGTACGAAAACAAGACAGGAAGCTCATCTAAACTGAAGAGCTGCTCAATGAAGCCAGACAGCGAATTGAAAATGTAGAAAGCAAAGAAAGGTTGCTGCTGCTGTTGGTACGAAGGAGTCTGTTCTAAAGAAAAGACTGAAAGCTGTGAGTTGACTTTGGCATTTCCACGGGCTGGATCCAGTGTGGGAAAACAGTGCTCTTCATTTGAAGGTGATACTGCGTTCATTTGTGACATTTGCTACACGCGTCCTCTTTGGGCATGTTTTGCGTACTCTTAAGCGCACGTGAACAACAGAGTGCGCATTTCCCCTTAATTGTATTTTTTAAAAGTTCAATAAAAGTATTACCTCCCTCCTGCTGTAGTTTTCCGGACATGTGTACGAGGTGGAATCCAAAATTTTCGGGACTGGTGCTGCCATCTGGAGAGTAGGAGTAGTAGATCTTAGCACCACTAGGCGGCGAGAACTGCATATCTGATGAGTGCGGAGTGGGATTCAGCTGGGAGGACGTGTTGCGTGTCCACGGTGATATCCGTAATACTCTGTGTTTGGTGTGTGGCATTTTTTAGGATGGATCCGCGAACAGAACAGCGCGTGTGTATCAAATTGTGTCCGAATCTCGGGAAAAGTGCTACGGAGACGTACGGTTACGATCCAGAGACAAAGCAACAATGGTCCTAGTGGAAGATCCCGGGATCTCCAAGACCCAAAAAAGCGAGATTGGTAAAGAGCAAAGGAAAGAGCACGATCATCGTTTTCTTTGAAACCAAGGGAATCGTGCACAAAGAATTCGTCCCACCCAACCTAAGAGTGAATTCCGCGTACTACTGTGACGCTTTGCGACGGCACCGTGAAAACGTGCCGCGACGGCGGCCCGAACTTTGGCGTCAAGGGAACTGGCTGCTGCATCACGACAACGCGGCCTGCCACACGTCCTCGCTCACCAGGACCTTTCTGGCAAAAAACAGCATGGCGGTTGTACCCCACCCACCGTACTCGCCAGATCTGGCACCTTGCGACTTCGCGCTATTCCCAAATTGAAACTCAAGTTGGAAGGCCGTCGGTTCGACACTCTAGAGACGATTTAAGAAGCATCGCTGGCGGTGATAGACACTCTCAAAGAACAGGACTTCCAGAAAACGTTTGACCTGTGGCGGAAGAGCTGTGACCGGTGTGTACGTTCGGATTAGTCCAAAGGTAAGGCTTTCAACAAATGGCAGTACCAGTCCCGTAAATTCTGGATAGCACCTCGTATTTTGTCTTAATAAATGTAAACCTCAAATGGTTTTGTTTTCCTTTTGGCAATAACCTTAACTGCGCACTCTTAGGAATGGTTCCCGTATGCATCTTATCGTGAACAGCGCTCTGCCGATGAACCTGTCAATTCGAAACCGGTAACGGTCGTATTTGTGTGAGTAAATACCATCCTTAAAAATGTCCGGCCGCTGATTTCTTCTGTGCGAGAGTAAACCTGTACTAATCTGTTTTAATCTGACGGCTAACTTGTAGCGCAGATCCAGTTCACACTGGGCGCTGGGGCATTCTGGCTAGGCCGGCAGCAGCGGACGCAGACAGATACAACTGGGGCGAGCTCTTTGTTGCGAGCGCGTTGGGTGCCGCTGCATTGTGCCCGCGCTGCGTGGCGAATGCCGGCAGCAGCGCGAGGAGGTAGCACACACAGGTGGGCCGCTCTGTGTCCGCGCTGCCGGGGACCTTCCCACGCCCCCCGGCTCAAAGCGGGCCGCCTCCCCGCGGCGCATCCCGGCAGCCCGTCGTTTGTCAATGGCCTACAGCGATCGCAAGCAACAGCGCTCGAATGCGGCTGGAAAACAACAAAATCTTATGTTAATCCTTAAGCTACCAATAGGTCGTCAGAGAACCAATTACAATGTGCTGCTCGTTACTGTTACGACCGATGTTCCACTGGTAAAGCGAAGCCTACTGATGGTTAGCAGAACTCTTACATTTACACATCGCAATCGTAAGTCGTGTTGCCCTCGAGTTTCGTCGCTAACCCTCGTCACCGTATTGTCATGCATAATCAGTTCGCACCTGCACATATGCAGTCCTATCATCAGATTCCCCGAGACATCGCTTCAACATCCTGCATCTGCCTATTGATCACATGAAAAACCAAGTCCATATTGAGCAACTATTGTCGAGTTACATTGCTCTGAGAACTGACGTCTGTCTATTTTCAGTATGTCTTGTTGTTTTTGCGCAGTTGTCTTTTGAAACCTATCGGTACTTATGAATAAACCTGCACGCCTGTATGTTCCATCCCACAAGGCACTTGGGAAACTAAACGACGAGAAATAGTGTTTTCATATTGATGAATTAAAATAACGACACATTAAGGTTTTTGAAATAAAATTGGTAGTCAAACGGTTAACCAATGGCTGCATCCACAAACGTGACAAAATCGCAATCTGGGCCGCACACACGTGATGAGAACCTACTACCATAACCATTACTACTACTACTACGAGGGGCGTTCATAAGTAACTCAACACTTTTCTTTCTCGCAAAATTTCGGAAAAAATGCGGAATTTGCTGTGGGACATGGTGCAATGTTCCCGCTTAACCCATATAGTTTGACCGAGCGAGGTGGCGCAGTGGTTAGCACACTGGACTCGCATTCGAGAGGACGACGGTTCAATCCCGTCTCCGGCCATCCTGATTTAGGTTTTCCGTGATTTCCCTAAATCGTTTCAGGCAAATGCCGGGATGGTTCCTTTGAAAGGGCACGGCCGATTTCCTTCCCACTCCTTGCCTAACCCGAGCTTGCGCTCCGTCTCTAATGACCTCGTTGTCGACGGGACGTTAAACACCAACCACCACCACCACTCTATAGTTTCATGAAATTCCAACAGGTGGCGGCACTACACGCAGCGTCTGAGGTGCGTTCCAAGCAGAGAGCTGTCACTGGGTTTCTTTTGGCAGCAAATCACAGCGTCGCAGATATTCTTATGCTCTTACAGAATGTCTACGGAGACGTGCCACTGAACAAAAGCACGATGAGTCGTTGGCCGAGGCGTCTGTTATGATTGTAACAAGGACGCGCTAACCCGTCCGACGTCACGGGTGCCGGCCGGCCCCACACGGCTGTGACTCCTGCAATGTTGAAACGTGCGGACACTCTCATTCGAGTTGATCCACGGATCGCTGTCGAACACCTCGCTGCACAACGGGACGTCCCTGTTGGTAGTGCCGACACGGTCGTCCACCAGTGGGGGAGCTCAAAGGCGTGCGCCCCCTGGGTTCCTCGCCGCCTACACAAGACCATAAAGAACAACGGAAGGACCGTCTGTGCGGATTGCTTGAGCGTTACGAGGCTCGCCGCAACAATTTTTTGTCGAACACTGCCACACGCGATAAAACCTCGATTCTTCGCTTCGAATACGAAACAAAACGGCAATCCATGGAGTGGCGCCACACAACCTTAAAATTAAAAGCCGCACTCTCAACCGGTAAAGTCATGGCGACGGTCTCCTGGGACTGTGAAGGGGTTATTACGTTTGATGTCCTCCCTCACGGTGCAACGATAAACTCCGGAGTGTACTGTGCCACCCTCTGGAAATTGGAAGAAACGGCTTCAGCGGGTTCATCGCCACAAAAATGCAAACGAACTCCTCTTCGAGGCATGGCCTCACGCAAGTCCGTGCACCGGAGATAAACTCACAAAACTTCGCTGGTCTGTTGCTCCTCGTCCACTCTACATCCCCGGTCTCGCAGCTTTCCAACTTCCGTCTATCTGGTTGGCCGTACAGTATGCAGGATGCACACCACGTGGACGATGCGGAGCTTACTGGTCCGGCAAGGCGTCGGCTGCAGTGGGGCGCGCACCTCCCAGTAAGCTGGCATTGAGCGGAGATTATGTCGGAAAATCGGGCTTTGTAGCCAGTAATATGGTGCATTGCAATTCTGAATGAAATCAACCTGCTTTCTGGGGAAAAACGTGTTGTGTTGCTTACTGAACGCTCCTCGTACTATGTAATATTTCTGGATTATTCAGCCATCATATTAGGCTCCAGGAAGCTATTCCCAGGGCAGTCGAGATGCAAGAAGCGTAGAGATGACGCAATGTGGGATGAGGTACCGGTGACAGATGTTAGATTCGGTACCATTCCCGTGAGAAAGACCGCCTGCATGATGCTGCTGCTCTGTGATTGGCTGCTGTGTTCGGCGGTAGGGCGCCAAAACGTTAAACTTTAGTTGCTATTATTAATTAAACTTGTCATCCAAATTACTTCATTTTTTTTTTAATAAACATCTCTCAACAGCCAGCTATCAATCAGTCATTTCAGAATTATTAAAATCAAAGTATTACTAAAACAAAAGACTGACAATATTACTGCCGATGCACTTCGGTGGCGTTCGGGTCACGCCTTGCTGGCTTGGCGCGCGAAGTGTCTCGGGCAGTCCGGTTCTCCAGTTCTGACCGTTCCAGTAGACAGACATGTTGTCTGTTATAGCAGTATTTGTTTCATGCAATTTTATTTACTATAGTTCCGACCGTCGCCAGGTACAGACATGTTGTCTGTAATAGTAGTATTTGATTCATGTAATTTTATTCTCCAGTTCTGACGGTTCCAGTAGACAGACATCTTGTCTGTGGCAGGATGTATTTCATGTTGTTTTAGCCAGATATTATGACTGTGAAAAGATATGTTCAATACGTTGTGATCAAGAATAGTTTCTCGTGTCTATATCAATAAAAACGCGAGTGGCATCCCAAATGAGTTATAGTTTATTCGTAGCAGCAGTTCCTTGCGAAGTTAATTTCAGCCTCAAGAAAAAGAATGCACGACCTGCGTGCTGTTTTCTGCGCTGGGGACATCATCATCATGAAGGCAGCAGGTTAGTGAAGTGTACAAGAACTTATCTATTCCACACCGGGCAGTGGAAACAACTAGGCACAGTACAAATGTGCTCAGTGACACGTCATCTGCAGCAATTCAGAGGAGGTAAAGAAGGATGAAAGTATTAACACTATCTCACTTCTATTCCTTTTTCTTGCCGTAACTACTATTACTGCTATTCCTGCTACTACATTTATATTCCTCAAAGTACATTACGTTATGTAGCGGAGAGTACTTCGGTACTATTATCAACCCCCCCCCCCCCCCCCCCTCATCCTGTACCGTTTGCGAATGATGCACGGAAGTGCTGTTGATAAGCTTTCGTATGAGTTAGAATCTGCGCAGTGAATCTTTCGCTCTCCAGCGGAGTGTGCACTATTCAGAAACATCGTAGCAGATTTAGACTACGTGCCAGATAGGGACTCGTACGCGGAACCTTGCCTATTGATACCGCAAGTGTACGGATGCCCGAAGGAATACTGCATCGTACTTCTGAACAACACAGGCACTACAATATCGTATTAACTGGACTGGCTCCGACTTTACATAAAATCAGCTAAAACAGAACTAATTACAGGTCGCAAAATGACCCAGAATATTTACTTTTGTTTATTTATATTATATGTTGTCTTGTGTTTACATGGTAAATTACTATAATTAATTACGGTGGTATTCGTTTGAGTGTTAATACTGGGTACAGTCGTGGCCACGTGGCCTAATCTAAGTAAGGGCGAGGGGAGAAGGAAGTGGGGCTCTTTGGTCATTGGGCCATTTTGAGCGAGGCTGGCGTCCGACGGTCACGCTATCATGGAACTGATAAAATTTGTATGTGATATTGTGTGGCCTAAGTCTCTTGTTTGGATTCAGAAATAATTTTAGGCCATCGCGTCTTTGAGACCTTAACTTTTCCGATACTTGTTAATATTTGCGTCAGTGAATGCCGATTCTAAAAGTGATTATTCGCGAGTAGTGTTCGGAGCTAGCATTCACTTGATATTACATGAAATATATTACGTTCAAAGTAGTTTGTGCAGCAGTGTACAGTGCTACTGTGCTGCATCTGTGTTAAATGCGTGTTAGGGTTGAGATTCAGTAAGCTGAGGTTTCGATTCTTGCTTTAGAAATCGCGTGGCAAACTTTAACGTTCAATGCCAGTTTTGTTTCGCCAGCCGTTACTGAATACACAGCGGCTGCACGCGTTGACTTCTGCTCTCGCTCTGCTCGCACTACGCAAGTATTACCCTGCTCAGTCTTTTGTAAACCACCATCGTCATATCATTGTTAGACGAAAATATAATGAGTTTAAAGATATTGCTGTTGTTTGAGACGTTTCTTTCCTTTGGGACACAAACTCTTTCTTCCACTGTCATTCCTTTATTATCCCTGTCGTTTATCAATTTATTACTTCGCTAACAGTGCATCCTGCTCTTAATTTTCCTGTATACCCGTGTACGAGGTTTGAAGTGCTCTAGGGCGACGGTGCATCGACTTCCCAATGAAAAGGAAAACGTAGTTGATGTTTGCACTCATTAACTGTCTTCCATATAATGAAATAACGTTGAATCTTGATAAACCAAATCGCAATGAAATCATTCTTCAGTAAATCGTGTAGTAGTATTGAAGTCCAGATGAAAATAATGTCTTATTCCTGTTTTTGTAAATCGTTTATTCCATAAGTTTTCGAATCTAAATTCTTACTCCAGGGTCGGCACCTGAGATGGTAGGTGACGACGAAAGGGTACTAAATTTTTAATGAAAAACGTAGTAAATTCTTGTGGCAAAATTCTTATTAGTTTCGTCTTATATTTTAATTTCCAAATCCAACTTATTTCCTTCCAGATTCGTATCTTACCCCAGGGTAGCCACATGAGACTGTTCTGGATGACAAAATCGCAAAATAGTCTTGAAGTATAGTTAGTTTCAATAGTTAGTTAACTACTTAGTTACGTGTTCCACAGATCGTTTGAACGATTCTTTTATGGAAATGTTGTGGAACGAGTCAGTTTACTTTGAATAAGTTAGTTATTTACTTCTTCTTCTGTATACCTTAAATAGGTTTTCACTTGATTATTGCCGGCCGGGGTGGCCGAGCGGTTCTAGGTGCTACAGTCTGGAACCGCACGACCGCTACGGTCGCAGGTTCGAGTCCTGCCTCGGGCATGGATGTGTGTGATGTCCTTAGGTTAGTTAGGTTTAAGTTCTAGGGGACTGATGACCTCAGAAGTTGAGTCCCATAGTGCTCAGAGCCATTTGAACCACTTGAATATATCGGCCTTTGTTTGCTCTATCTGACGTGCTAGTATATGATTTACAGAGCTTTCAGTTGTCGGAATCTCTTACCTCCCGCAATTACTTTGCGGTAATTTTCTTACGTGGGTAATTATTTCACCAGAGTAAACGATTTTTAGAATTTTCATATTTTCTCTTCGTCTTGCTTTCTGTGATTTCACCGCCAGATGTTGCTACAGCCTGCTTGAAGTGATTATAATCTTACCATCGCACTTTATTTTACATTCCCAGTTTCGTTTTTGTTCTTCACTTGAGTACTTCGGAAATGGGGAATGTTCGGGGTTTATTCTGAAAGATAACTTGTTCGGTTATGTGGTTCTTTTCTGGTTCGTGTTAGGTACATCCTTATTTCTGTGCATTATTGAGTCTCTATTTTCGATTTGAATATTGTTTCGTGTCTTTCTTAACTTTTACTCAATTTTCATCAATCATTCGTCAGGCCGGTGAAACCAAACATTTGCCGACTACATGTGTTCGTGGTACATGTTCTAATTTTTTTAGTTTCTTTTCCTCCTTCTGCGTGGTGCAAGTGTTGAAATGAATGTCCTGTGTGTTTTCCATAGCATAAAACTATTTCTATTTTACGAGTATCCAGTGATTTATTAGCCCACGAGGCAAGGTATTTCGTTAACTTTTTGCACTCATTTGGTTATCTAAAGCGGGTACCAGTAGCTATTATGTTGTATACAAATGTGTAATATTTTCCTAATTGTCTGCATAGAATAAATATTCAGTCCAGTTTGAACTGAACTTCACTGTCACTCCTAATGGGTATTCCACACATCCCAATCTCTGTTTCATAGTACACATCCTACAGCCTTTTTCCGTGTGATAATGTATACAGACCCATTTATTTCTTTTCTCATTCTACATCTACGTGGATACTCTGCAAATCACATTTAAGTACCTGGCAGATTCATTTTATAATTGATTGTCTGATGAATGGTTTTTAACATGAGAGTCATCCGCTTTTAACCTGCCCTAGTCCCAAAAGAAATAGTATTTCGAATATCCACTATCCTTTGATGACAGAGGCTTATACTCTGCTTGTCAAATTCAAATTATTTATTATTGAGTGAGAAAATTACATGGTGCTGAAGATACTCCCAATTGATGCTAAGACTTATCCAACACTGCCTCATTTAATCTATTACTCTTAAATAAATCAAGTGATCAGGCAGCTGTTATTCAAATAAAACCGACATACTAACAGCTCATCTTGATAGCGACCATGAATTATATCTTATATAAGAACTAAATCTTTATTGAATATATCCTCAGATGAACTAGTAATTGGTTATACGAAAAATATATAATGTATACATATTGACAACTCTGAATTATATCTTGTATAAGAATTAAACCTTTGTTGTACATATCTTACATGAACATGAGTGTGCCCCCTGCCGCCGTTGGATAAGCAGCTGCAGCAGCAAGTCGTATACTCCTAGCTCACTCATTTGTTACATAGTTTAATTCTTAATTTCTTTGCGTGTTTTTCGTACTTGCATTGTGTAATTCATAAATTTCGGGCGTATTATAGTATTTGAGAGTTGTAGCATCGCGTTTTAGTACCTGAATAGTGTAAATTCGCGTAGTCGTTTGTCTACTGTTTTGTTTTGAACGGCCAGTGTCGGTTGGTCGCAGTCAGTGTGCCCCCTGCCGCCGTTGGATAAGCAGCTGCAGCAGCAAGTCGTATACTCCTAGCTCACTCATTTGTTACATAGTTTAATTCTTAATTTCTTTGCGTGTTTTTCGTACTTGCATTGTGTAATTCATAAATTTCGGGCGTATTGTAGTATTTGAGAGTTGTAGCATCGCGTTTTAGTACCTGAATAGTGTAAATTCGCGTAGTCGTTTGTCTACTGTTTTGTTTTGAACGGCCAGTGTCGGTTGGTCGCAGTCAGTGTGCTCCCTGCCACCGTTGGATAAGCAGCTGAGCAGCAAGTCGTATACTCCTAGCTCACTCATTTGTTACATAGTTTAATTCTTAATTTCTTTGCGTGTTTTTCGTACTTGCATTGTGTAATTCATAAATTTCGGGCGTATTATAGTATTTGAGAGTTGTAGCATCGCGTTTTAGTACCTGAATAGTGTAAATTCGCGTAGTCGTTTGTCTACTGTTTTGTTTTGAACGGCCAGTGTCGGTTGGTCGCAGTCAGTGTGCCCCCTGCCGCCGTTGGATAAGCAGCTGCAGCAGCAAGTCGTATACTCCTAGCTCACTCATTTGTTACATAGTTTAATTCTTAATTTCTTTGCGTGTTTTAGGTACTTGCATTGTTTAATTCATAAATTTCGAGCGTATTATAGTATTTGAGAGTTATAGCATCGCGTTTTAGTACCTGAATAGTGTAAATTCGCGTAGTCGTTTGTCTACTGTTTTGTTTTGAACGGCCAGTGTCGGTTGGTCGCAGTCAGTGTGCTCCCTGCCGCCGTTGGATAAGCAGCTGAGCAGCAAGTCGTATACTCCTAGCTCACTCATTTGTTACATAGTTTAATTCTTAATTTCTTTGCGTGTTTTTGGTTCTTGCATTGTTTAATTCATAAATTTCGGGCGTATTATAGTATTTGAGAGTGTAGCATCGTGTTTTAGTACCTGAATAGTGTAATTTCGCTTAGTCTCCTTCCGCCGCCGAGCAGTGTCAGCAGTGCGCAAGTAGCAGCATTACTGCATTTACTAGGCAATCTTGTATTTTAATAACCGTTTAAATTTTGTCGATTTGTTTGCGCTCTCTGTAGATTAGTTCAGACGTTCTTAGCAAAACAGTTTTTAGCATGGATAGGGACTGCAACTGCTGTGTTCGGATGCAGGCTGAGTTGGCATCCCTTCGCTCCCAGCTTCAGGCAGTGTTGGCTTCGGTCACACAGCTTGAGGCTGTTGCCAATGGGCATCACTGTGGGGGTCGGGATGGGGGTTTGTCGGGGACGGCCAGCTCGTCCCACGCATCCCCTGATCGGACTACGACTGTGGTTGCCCGGGATACTGCCCGCATTGAGGCTGATCTCTCACCTGTGGTAGAGTGGGAGGTCGTTTCAAGGTGTGGCAGGGGGCGAAAGACATTCCGGAGGGCTGAACGGAAAGCCTCTCCAGTTTGTCTGACGAACCGGTTTCAGGCTCTGTCTCAGGCTGATACTGATCTTCGGCCTGACATGGCTGCTTGTCCTGTTCCAGAGGTTGCCCCTCAGTCTGCAAGATCCGGGCAGTCGCAGAGGGTGGGCTTACTGGTAGTTGGGAGCTCCAACGTCAGGCGCGTAATGGGGCCCCTTAGGGAAATGGCAGCAAGAGAGGGGAAGAAAACCAATGTGCACTCCGTGTGCATACCGGGGGGAGTCATTCCAGATGTGGAAAGGGTCCTTCCGGATGCCATGAAGGGTACAGGGTGCACCCATCTGCGGGTGGTCGCTCATGTCGGCACCAATGATGTGTGTCGCTATGGATCGGAGGAAATCCTCTCTGGCTTCCGGCGGCTATCTGATTTGGTGAAGACTGCCAGTCTCGCTAGCGGGATGAAAGCAGAGCTCACCATCTGCAGCATCGTCGACAGGACTGACTGCGGACCTTTGGTACAGAGCCGAGTGGAGGGTCTGAATCAGAGGCTGAGACGGTTCTGCGACCGTGTGGGCTGCAGATTCCTCGACTTGCGCCATAGGGTGGTGGGGTTTCGGGTTCCGCTGGATAGGTCAGGAGTCCACTACACGCAACAAGCGGCTACACGGGTAGCAGGGGTTGTGTGGCGTGGGCTGGGCGGTTTTTTAGGTTAGATGGCCTTGGGCAAGTACAGAAAGGGCAACAGCCTCAACGGGTGCGGGGCAAAGTCAGGACATGCGGGGACCAAGCAGCAATCGGTATTGTAATTGTCAACTGTCGAAGCTGCGTTGGTAAAGTACCGGAACTTCAAGCGCTGATAGAAAGCACCGAAGCTGAAATCGTTATAGGTACAGAAAGCTGGCTTAAGCCAGAGATAAATTCTGCCGAAATTTTTACAAAGGTACAGACGGTGTTTAGAAAGGATAGATTGCATGCAACCGGTGGTGGAGTGTTCATCGCTGTTAGTAGTAGTTTATCCTGTAGTGAAGTAGAAGTGGATAGTTCCTGTGATTTATTATGGGTGGAGGTTACACTCAACAACCGAACTAGGTTAATAATTGGCTCCTTTTACCGACCTCCCGACTCAGCAGCATTAGTGGCAGAACAACTGAGAGAAAATTTGGAATACATTTCACATAAATTTTCTCAGCATGTTATAGTCTTAGGTGGAGATTTCAATTTACCAGATATAGACTGGGACACTCAGATGTTTAGGACGGGTGGTAGGTTCAAATGGCTCTGAGCACTATGGGACTCGACTGCTGTGGTCATCAGTCCCCTAGAACTTAGAACTACTTAAACCTAACTAACCTAAGGACAACACACACACCCATGCCCGAGGCAGGATTCGAACCTGCGACCGCAGCAGCAGCGCGGCTCCGGACTGGAGCGCCTAGAACCGCACGGCCACCGCGGCCGGCCGGGTGGTAGGGACAGAGCATCGAGTGACATTATACTGAGCGCACTATCCGAAAATTACCTCGAGCAATTAAACAGAGAACCGACTCGTGGAGATAACATATTGGACCTACTGATAACAAACAGACCCGAACTTTTCGAATCTGTATGTACAGAACAGGGAATCAGTGATCATAAGGCCGTTGCAGCATCCCTGAATATGGAAGTTAATAGGAATATAAAAAAAGGGAGGAAGGTTTATCTGTTTAGCAAGAGTAATAGAAGGCAGATTTCAGACTACCTAACAGATCAAAACGAAAATTTCTGTTCCGACACTGACAATGTTGAGTGTTTATGGAAAAAGTTCAAGGCAATCGTAAAATGCGTTTTAGACAGGTACGTGCCGAGTAAAACTGTGAGGGACGGGAAAAACCCACCGTGGTACAACAACAAAGTTAGGAAACTACTGCGAAAGCAAAGAGAGCTCCACTCCAAGTTTAAACGCAGCCAAAACCTCTCAGACAAACAGAAGCTAAACGATGTCAAAGTTAGCGTAAGGAGGGCTATGCGTGAAGCGTTCATTGAATTCGAAAGTAAAATTCTATGTACCGACTTGACAGAAAATCCTAGGAAGTTCTGGTCTTACGTTAAATCAGTAAGTGGCTCGAAACAGCATATCCAGACACTACGGGATGATGATGGCATTGAAACAGAGGATGACACGCGTAAAGCTGAAATACTAAACACCTTTTTCCAAAGCTGTTTCACAGAGGAAGACCGCACTGCAGTTCCTTCTCTAAATCCTCGCACAAACGAAAAAATGGCTGACATCGAAATAAGTGTCCAAGGAATAGAAAAGCAACTGGAATCACTCAATAGAGGAAAGTCCACTGGACCTGACGGGATACCAATTCGATTCTACACAGAGTACGCGAAAGAACTTGCCCCCCTTCTAACAGCCGTGTACCGCAAGTCTCTAGAGGAACGGAGGGTTCCAAATGATTGGAAAAGAGCACAGATAGTCCCAGTCTTCAAGAAGGGTCGTCGAGCAGATGCGCAAAACTATAGACCTATATCTCTTACGTCGATCTCTTGTAGAATTTTAGAACATGTTTTTTGCTCGCGTATCATGTCATTTCTGGAAACCCAGAATCTACTATGTAGGAATCAACATGGATTCCGGAAACAGCGATCGTGTGAGACCCAACTCGCCTTATTTGTTCATGAGACCCAGAAAATATTAGATACAGGCTCCCAGGTAGATGCTATTTTTCTTGACTTCCGGAAGGCGTTCGATACAGTTCCGCACTGTCGCCTGATAAGCAAAGTAAGAGCCTACGGAATATCAGACCAGCTGTGTGGCTGGATTGAGGAGTTTTTGGCAAACAGAACACAGCATGTTGTTATCAATGGAGAGACGTCTACAGACGTTAAAGTAACCTCTGGCGTGCCACAGGGGAGTGTTATGGGACCATTGCTTTTCACAATATATATAAATGACTTAGTAGATAGTGTCGGAAGTTCCATGCGGCTTTTCGCGGATGATGCTGTAGTATACAGAGAAGTTGCTGCATTAGAAAATTGTAGCGAAATACAGGAAGATCTGCAGCGGATAGGCACTTGGTGCAGGGAGTGGCAACTGACCCTTAACATAGACAAATGTAATGTATTGCGAATACATAGAAAGAAGGATCCTTTATTGTATGATTATATGATAGCGGAACAAACACTGGTAGCAGTTACTTCTGTAAAATATCTGGGAGTATGCGTACGGAACGATTTGAAGTGGAATGATCATATAAAACTAATTGTTGGTAAGGCGGGTACCAGGTTGAGATTCATTGGGAGAGTGCTTAGAAAATGTAGTCCATCAACAAAGGAGGTGGCTTACAAAACACTCGTTCGACCTATACTTGAGTATTGCTCATCAGTGTAGGATCCGTACCAGGTCGGGTTGACGGAGGAGATAGAGAAGATCCAAAGAAGAGCGGCGCGTTTCGTCACTGGGTTATTTGGTAACCGTGATAGCGTTACGGAGATGTTTAATAAACTCAAGTGGCAGGCTCTGCAAGAGAGGCGCTCTGCATCGCGGTGTAGCTTGCTCGCCAGGTTTCGAGAGGGTGCGTTTCTGGATGAGGTATCGAATATATTGCTTCCCCCTACTTATACTTCCCGAGGAGATCACGAATGTAAAATTAGAGAGATTAGAGCGCGCACGGAGGCTTTCAGACAGTCGTTCTTCCCGCGAACCATACGCGACTGGAACAGGAAAGGGAGGTAATGACAGTGGCACGTAAAGTGCCCTCCGCCACACACCGTTGGGTGGCTTGCGGAGTATCAATGTAGATGTAGAATGTAGATGTAGAACAAGTAAACCATTTCACAAAAAATATAACATATAAATACTGTATACGAATGACGACCCTGAATTATATATTTGTAAGACTAAATCTTCACGAATATATCTTTAGATGTACAAGTAACTGGTGTAAAGCAATTACATAACATACTCGTATCGTATACAACCGCACAATACAATGTACAAACACATACACAATGAGAAAAGGGTGGACACATACACACACACACACACACACACACACACACACACACACACACGAGAGAGAGAGAGAGAGAGAGAGAGAGTTGGGAGTTAATTAGATTGTTTGACCTAATATTTTCAACATGGCACCTGACTGGACTAATGCTTCATTATGAGTCTTTCTTCGGGATCTATAGTGCACCTCTTCTGCATCCCCCTCCGCCCAGCCAATGCCTTGGAGTGGTGGGGCCAAAATTGCGCAAAAGTGAATTGGGACACATTGGAAGATTCGGGGGGGGGGGGGGGGGGGGGGGAGAGAGAATGACTACAGCAACACCACAAATACTGGATATCAGAAGTACTACCTTCGATATTCCACCATCTTGAGGAAACTCTGGTAATATTGCTTGGGCAACAAAGCTCAGATGAAACCCAGCATCAATGCAGCCAACATCAGCTTAAGCATAAGCTAGCTGTGATGTTAGAGGGGTGGAGAATCAAGTGACGAGTGACCCATTTTGAATTTCCCACAAAATCAAATGTTTTTTTTTTTTTAATTTCCCTCCATTTTAAACTTAGCACAACTGCCCTAGTTCCACCATGTTGGATTCTGACATCAGAGGCGTGAGGGAAGGAATGTGGGAGGAAATCTGGTAATGCTAGCCGGCCGGTGTGGCCGTGCGGTTAAAGGCGCTTCAGTCTGGAACCGCGTGACCGCTACGGTCGCAGGTTCGAGTCCTGCCTCGGGCATGGATGTGTGTGATGTCCTTAGGTTAGTTAGGTTTAAGTAGTTCTAAGTTCTAGGGGACTGATGACCACAGATGTTAAGTCCCATAGTGCTCAGAGCCATTTTTTTTTGGCAATGCTACATGACTTCATAGGGGAAATTAGGTCATCAGAAATCCATCAGTAATGCTGGCCGCGCTCTTATTGTCCGGTATACTCTATACCACGATAAGGCTGATGACAAGCACATTTAATACTGGCCGACTAGGAGGCTCTCCGTTTTATGATTTACCACAGATATATTTGTAGGATCTTCCCTTTCTTAGACACGTTTATCTCATTTTATCTGAGCACTATAATAATGATGGAGCACACAATATATTAAAAGCCCAAGCAGAGAATTTCTTTGGCCGCGCACGCTGAAAGAGTTTTCAAGGTTAACTTAATGAATTATGTCAGCATTACTTACGCAGAGATACAAAAGGTTAATACAGGGCGTTGAAACCGAAAAGATGTGAACATATCGCGACGCCTGTCCACTGTCACTACTTGCTTCAGTGGGATGGGACAGTGACTTCAGGCCAATTGAGACTCTTACAGTCGAGTAGAGTACGTGTAAGTCTGCTGGGCACCAGTACTCGTGGGATTTCAAATAAATGACGCAACAGATAGAGTAACTAAATGTCTGTACTTGACACAGAGTGACTACGTGCATCTTTCCTGATCATGCCATTAAGGCATGTGATATTTCGCCCACGAAAAGAGAAAAACAAGACAGAGCAGGATTTAACGTCAACTCGACGAGGAGGTAATTAGGAAGAGAGAACGATCGCCAATCGGGTAATGCTTGGCACTGATACGGGCCAAGTCTTTTTCATTAAGGCATTCCCCGTAATGCATTTAGAGAATTCTACGATATTCGAGGTTTACACTGAGTCGTGATATCAAATAGCCCGCCGTGGCCGTTTCACCACGTAATGGAAAGTTTTAAAAATGGCGTCGACAGCCTTAAAAAAAAAGGCACAGAACAATGAAGATCAAATCACTGTGCAATTCAGCGCCTAAAAGGTTCATTCTTATCTACAACTACCTACGCTTTAATCCCGAGCTTTTATCCATTTTATTGATAACAAGTGCAAAAAGGAAAATCTTACAAAATACATGGCACGACTTGCCATCTATCTATACGTGCGCTCTTCCTTCAATAATAGGATAGTTTTTACTGTTGTCTAAATATGAAACATCCACATGTAATTTACTTGAAACTTAATAAACTTTACTTTTAAAAGAATTACTCGTTTAGTAAGAACTACTGGTTCGGTATCCACCATTTCAATCTCTACAAGTGGCACGCAGGTGTCCTGCCCATCATAATGGTTCTGACGGCTCTAAAGCGGGACAGAGGGATGTTAAATATTTCATATTTCTGTTTCGAGTTTCTCTGTTTAAATCAGTATCTCATTCTTGATGTCAACACTTAATTTCCGGAAGACTTGTTGTGCATGGTGTCCACAGCCTGCTAAAGTATTTCTAGTTCTATTTCAGCTGAAACGCAACTGAAAGAAACAAATCCACGGTTTCTTTCACAAACTTTTCCTCTGACGGGACGTTGAAAGCAATCTGCCACTGTCAAGCAGCGATGCATACATTTCGTGACGAAAAAAGAAGAAATGGGAGCATCAGGTCGGCCTCTGGGACAGCCACGCATAACTAGGGTCAGTCAGCGGACGCTCTTCACGCCACCAGCACGTGGCGGTTGCGTGTATACAAACAGCGGCCACGTGGGACATGTGACGTCACACAACCTGCTGACACTCCTCCAAAGTATAGGATATTCATACTTGTTTACATACGAGTCACGATGCAACTGGAGACTTCTAATTAAATGTGTTGACGAATTCGTCGTAAATATGGGTGACCGCTCAACTGTGAACTGCACTAACTTTGGCAAAACTGGTTTTCGCATGCTTAGATTGGCAAATGACCCCGAACCAAGAAAGAGATGAGCCATACTGTAAATATACGTTAATAAAAGTAACTATAAACTTGAAACCAATTGTATGCAATTGCGTTTCTTCCTCAATCGAAGACTGTACCGAAGCAGTTCGTCACAATTTTTTTTTTTTTATTTCCTAAGATATTTTCGCAACTGGTGAAGTGGAGAGGAACATTTGTGATATATTTATATGTTGTTATCATAAACACGCGAACACAAATTGAATAATGCTTAACGCCATTTCTTATACAGGTACGGTAGGACGAGTGATAATTAAGATACTTTTATACCTGAGTGGTTCCATGTAACATAACATTCAAGGAATAAAGTTTTTATCACAACTCAACAAGAAATAAACTAATCTTGAAGTACGCAAAATGAAATGGTTCAAATGGCTCTAAGCGCTATGGGACTTAACATCTGTGGTCATCAGTCCCCTAGAACTTAGAACTACTTAAACCTAACTAACCTAAGGACATCACACACGTCCATGCCCGAGGCAGGATTCGAACCTGCGACTGTAGCAGCAGCGCGGTTCCAGACTGAAGCGCCTAGAACCGCGCGGCCACAACGGCCGGCGACGCAAAATGAATACTCATTAAATGATAGATGAAACTGTTAATAAAAATTCGGTTCACTGTAACAAGAAAATAAACTTTTATCCCCCTCTGCGCAATAAAAATATCGCATTATTACAGTACCTGCTTATGATTAAAAAATAAACACCACTTTTACAGGCAAAAACAAAGAAATAGGCACAGATTGTTACTGCATAACACCCTTATTTGAAGTCATTGGTACCGAGTTCTTAACTCTTTACATTTAACTTTTACAAATTACCAAGCAAGTTCCCTAGCTACGTTTCTGTTCCCGTGTAACGCGAGGGTGGTTTCAAAAGTTCTCGGAATCACCACGAGAGGTCAGCGATAGCGCAAAGAGTGTTCACGTGATATTCATTGGACTGTTGCCTGTAAACACGTGCCACGTCAGTGCTCTTGGAAGAGAGCTGTGGCGGTGACGTGGCTCTGTTGTTGTTCCCGCGTAGCGAATTGCTAACACAGAAAAAATCGAGATTCTAGCAGTGATTAAGTACATCGTAAAGAAAGGTATGAAAGCATAGGACATTCATGCCTATTTCCAGAATACACTGGGGGACTCTACTCCTTCAACTATTACCAAGTGGGCAAATGAATTTAAATTTGGTCGGGAGAGCTTAGATGATGATCCGCGCAGTGGTCGGCCAAGACGTGTCACTACTCGAGAAATCATCGCAAAAGTGCACAAAATGGTCACGGAGGATCGCAGATTGAAAGTACGTGAAATTGCTTATGCTTACCAGATGTCATCTGAAAGGATATATCACATTTTAACTGAAGAATTAGAAATGAAAAAATTATCTGCAAGATGGGTGCTGCGACTCTTGACACTGGATCAAAAGTCATGAGAATAGACATATCGGAACACTGTTTGGCCTGTTTTAGAAGAAACGAACAAGGTTTTTTGCGCCGATTTGTGACCATAGGTGAAACTTGGATTCACTACTATACCCACAGACAAAATAACAGTCAAAGCAGTGGAAACATGCTAATTCTCCGCCACCAAAGAAAGCAAAAACAATTCCTTCAGTGGGAGAGGTCATGGCATAGTGTTCTGGGATGCGAAGGGGATTCTGGTTGTAGATTATCTCCCCACTGGGCTAACAATTACCTCCTGGACAAACTGCAACAAAAGATACGCGAAGAAAGGTCAGATTTAGCAAGGAAGAAAGTCATCTTCCATCAAGATAATTCGCCATGGCAAAATTACACGAACAAAGCTATGGATTGTTGCCACACCCGCCTTATTCACCTGATAGGCTTCGTCAGACTTCCATCTCTTCCCAAAACTGAAATTTTTTCTTGGTGGACGTAGATTCATTTCATACGAAGAATTAATAGCCAGAGTTGACAGTTATTTTGCAGGCCTGGAGAAAACGCATTTTCGAGATGGGATGAAGACACTGGAACATCGTTGGACCAAGTGCATTAATGTACAAAGAGACAACATTGATAAATAAAAAAAGTTTCAGTGAGGTAAGTACTTTTTTTATATTCCGTTCCGAGAACTTTTCAAACCTCCCTTGTATTACATTTCAATTTTTCTGTTATATGAAAATTGCAGTCTAAATATCTCTAAGAACAGCTATTACTGTTAGGTGCACTTCATACATGCAGTATCAAATATTTTATAAGAAATATTGTAAAAAGTTGCGAGAATAGGTTAAACACCTACGAGATTAACGTTGCGGAATCCTCATAGTTGGAGAAAACATGGAGGAAGATTCAGCCCGTTACACTGATGAGCCAAAGAAACTGATACACTTGCCTAATATTGTGTAGGGACCCCGCGAGCTCGCAGAATTGCCGCAGCACGATGTGGCATGAAATCGACTAATGTCTGTAGTAGTACTGGAGAGAACTGACACTATGAATCCGGCAGAGCTGTCCGTAAATCCGTAAGAATACGAGGGGGTGGAGACCTCTTCTGAACAGCACGTTGCAAGGCATCCCAGATATGTCCAATAATGTTCATTTCTGGGGAGTTTCGTGGCCGACGAAAGTGTTTAAACTTAGAAGAGGGTTCCTGGAGTCACTCTGTAGCAGTTCTGGACGTGTAGGGTGTCGCATTGTCCTGCTGGAATTGCCAAGTCCATCGGAATGCACAGTGGACATGAATGGATGCAGGTGATCAGACAGGATGCTTCGTACGAGGCACCTGTCCGAGTCGTATCTAGAAATATCTGGGGTCCCACATCACACCAACTGCACACGCCCCATACTATTACAGAGCCTCTACCAGCTTGAACAGTCCCCTGGTGGCATGCGGGGTTCACGGATTCATGAGGCTGTCTCCGTACCTGCACACGTCCATCCGCTCGATACAATTTGAAACGAGATTCGTCAGACCAGGCAACATGTTTCCAGTCATCAACAGTCCAATGTCGGTGTTGACGGGCCCATGCGAGGCGTAATGCTTTGTGTCTTGCAGTCATCAAGGCTACATGAGTAGGACTTCGGCTCCGAAAGCTCATATTGATGATGTTTCGTTGAATGGTTCACAAGCTGACACTTGTTGATGGCCCAGCATTGAAATCTGCAGCAATATGCGGAAGGGTTGCACTCTGTCGTTGCTGGACCCGTTCCTGCAGAATCTCTTTGCGGCCGCAGCGATGTCGGAGATTTGATGTTTAACCGGTTCCTGATACTCACGGTACAGTCGTGAAATGGTCGTACGGGAAAACCCCTACTTCGGAGATGCTGTGTTCCATCGCCCGTGCGCCGACTATAGCACCACGTTCAAACTCGCTTAAATCTTGATAACCTACGATTGTAGCAGCAGTAACTGATCTAACAACTGCGCCAGACACTCGTGTTACATAGGCGTTGCCGACCGCAGCTCCGTATTCTTCCTGTTTACATATCTCTGTATTTGAATATGCATCCATTTACCGGTTTCTTTGGCGCTTCAGTGTATACTGGAGCTCTACGAACTCCATGGCAGGGCGCGCCACTGACGTGACTGAATGCTGTCGCAGCGTCATTTTAGAGAAGATGTAGGACCAGTTCATTCGGTCTATAGCCGTGTTCATTAACAGAAGTATGGTCATACGGGATTTCAAACAATATCTATGATTGAATCGAGAATTTCTTGGCAGGGAGGATAATACGTTGGATCGGGAGTCACCGGCAGATGTAGAACTAACTTCAGGCGTAGTGAGGTGTAGTGTGGAAGTCAATTATTTGAGTGCAGAGTGGGTGGGGCGAGGGGCAAATATGAGTAAAAGGCAGTGAACAGTGAATGCGAAGTAGAGGAAGGGAGAATGGGTTGGTAAGGAGAAGTTGAAATGGAAGGATGTTTGCAGTCAGTAATTAGGTATTTCGGACACCCTAAAAATAGCCAACTGTTTCCAATTGCAGGTCTCTCATAGCTAATGATAGCAGACATGCGGAATACGGTCACACTACACATTCGATTGTGTACATTATGACTAATGTTAAATAAAATATGACTGCCCACAGACTCAGACACCAATGAAAACAGAAATGCAAAACTTACACAGCAAATAGTAACAAGAATGAAAGCAAACGGGTATAGAAGACACTGATGCCTACCGACTCCAGTGCGCACTTGGCGCGTGTACTGAGACGACATTTTTACGTTCAGTGTCCTCGTAATAATGACTCCATGTGGCTCAACCACCTGGTGCAACTCTTTTAATTGGACGCCGCTTCGTCGACTCGCCTCTCATAAGTTTACTGCAGTAGGCTTACCTGGGAAATGGGACCTACAGTTTAAAGCGGAAATCAAACCACGCTGGCGAATTTTCGCATCATTGCATGATGAAGGCTACGTTAAAGATAGAGTGAAAAATTCGACGCCGCGCCCCTTCGGTCCCTGATCACGCTCTTCACCAGAAGACCACTAGGCCGGGAATGTGCTCTTATTATCTACGTTTCATACAGTACACAAAGCATTGGATTAAAACTGCGCAACTTTACAAACAGAAAATGAAAGCAGCAATCCGGTGGTACCCAGTAATACAAAAAGTGCAAAAATTACGAGCAAATAATTAGTATATCCAGTGTATCGTTTAACTTCTATTGAGGTACAACGATGTCTAGCGCCTGCTTTGATAAACAGACTTCTTTTTCCTCTATATCTTTTTTCTCAATATGTTCAGAATCACCTTCCGGAGAACCTACGAGAGTCGTTCAATAAGTAATGACCCAAACTTTTTTTAAAAGTCATTAATATACATAGACAAACCTCCTTGTTGGTGTTTCACATCTGATGTATGTTCCGTGCACCGGTGAAGTTTCGAACCGTTCTAGCAGAGGGCAGAGCCGTAGTACTGCGTCAAAATGGCGTTTACATACGACTCACGTTACAAGCAGCGTGCTTTTATTGAATTCTTGTGTACAGAAAAAGAAATGTGGTGAACATCCATAAACGTTTGTGTGCAGTGTATGGCAATGCTGCAGTTGATAGCAGTACAGTTGGGCGATGGGTAAAGAAAGTTACAGCCTCAGGAAATGCAGAGACAGAGCTCCATGATCAGCCACGCTCGGGACGTCCTGCCACAGCCACTGCTCCAGACATGCTGAATCGTGCGGGTACTATTATTCGTGCCGACCGGCGCATCACAACTAGACAATTGGCTCTACAGTTGTCGGTCACCATTGCAAGAGCGTCTACAATGATCAAGACCGTCGGATATTGAAAGAGGTGCTCACGATGGGATCCACGAATGCTCACAACGGACCACAAGGTTAACAGAAACGCCATTTCATGTGAATTGTTGGAGCGTTTTGAGACCGACGGAGAGGCCTTTCTGTCACGGATCGTTACGGGGGACGAAAGCTGGGTACACCACTTTGTGCCGAAAACAAAAGGCAGCCCATGGAATGGCATCATCCTCATTTACCACAAAAGAAGAAACTCAAGACAAAAACTCTCTCTGCCGGAAAAATCATGGTGACAGTCTTTTGGGGTTGTGGTGGCGTCATTCTCGTAGTTGTGATGCCAAGAGGGTCAACCATCAATTCAGAGGCATACGTGAAGATTCTGAATAAACCCGAGAACCGTTTCCGACGTGTTCGATCGGACAAGAATCCAGCAGAAATCTTATTCCAACACGATCATGCACGCCCACACAGAAGTCTGAGAATCTGGGAACACGTCGCCAAATTGGGTTGGACATCATTTCCTCACCCACCCTACAGTCCAGACCTGGCACCCTCGGACTTCCATCTTTTTGGGACGCTTAAAGATTCTCTACGGGGAACACACTTTGAAGATGACGAGAGTGTCAGTCTTGCACTGAAAATATGGCTGCGCCTACAGGAGAAGAGCTTTTACTAGATGGGAATACACGCTCTTCCACGACGTTGGCGTACGGCCATAGAACGTGATGGAGACTATGTAGAAAAACAGGACATGGACAAGACATGTTAATGTATATTGTCACCAAATTCTGATTCTTAACAATAAATATAATCTGAGAAAAATGATAGGCATTACTTATTGAACGACCCTCATATTTTCACTTTTCATTTAGTTCTTGCATTTTTCAGATATTCTTTGAAAGTGTACAAACTCGACAACTAGGAATACTTTTTGCTATGAATGAATACGTAAATGATAAAAAATACATAAAAGATGAGAAACCTTGGAATGTAAACGTGAATCGCGTGTCTCCTGGAAAATGAATCACCGTCTGCTATAGTGTCAATAGAACCAAAGTCAGGAGACCTGCAAATATGTCGAGCTTTATAGTTGGCGGAAGTCGCTGAACAAAAATCTTCATAAGCGATGGAACACTGTCTTTCTGTTCTTTCTTATTACATAATTCAGCTCTACCTCTTTTTGTATTTTCCTAGGCCTTTAAGAGGGTTTTGTTAATCGCAATTGGCTTTTCCTGGGTATCACCAGTTTGCTGTTAAGTCTCTGTCTATACAACTGCTTTATTTTAATTCACTGTACTACATTTACTGTAGGTAATAAATAGAACATTGTACATGAAGACCTCTTTCGAAGTTGTACGTTAATGATAAGTAGTACATATCACTTTCTACACGAGGTTGATATTTTGACCAGATTAAATGGGTAGTACTATAGTTTCCAGCGCATGACACTGTCATAGATAAAAATTTTTGCTAGTTCTGCCCAATAAGCCATTGATACACATATTTAACGTGAATACTAATGAAACTACAGCACTTGTCTGAAGTAATTCTACTCCTGTTCATGACTCTCCACTTCAGGATACAGTGTTACATCTTAGTTGTCAAAACGTTTCCAGTTCAGCTTCTCTTACGCTCTTGTCCGCCGCCGTAAATTTGCCGTGGTGAGGGCTATTGCTGCGGAAACAGCTCTTCGTAGTCGTCGGAGTTCCTGGAATTGTGTTAAATGGCACCCAAAACAGCGCCAGGTCGCACAGCTATCAGGATTGGGAACGAGGAGGAGACATTGGCATTTAAATTTTAGTCAACAGGAAGCGCCATCAATGAATGAATATATTTTGTTTGCAAACAAGACACGTCTCCGAAGTAAACAGATACAAAAGGACTTGAAACAAGAAAGATTGTACATTGCTTTGTGTAATTATCCGTAACCATGCACATGAAAATGTAATTACTAAGTAAAAGTGATTCGAGATGAAATATTATTTTATAAATTTTGTAGTAGTCGAAGACGTCAATAAGTTCCACGCAACATACTGAGTGATCAAAAAGTCAGTATAAATTTGAAAACTTAATAAACCACGGAATGATGTAGATAGAGATATAGAAATTGACACACATGCTTGGAATGACATGCGGTTTTATTAGAATAAAAAAAAAAAAGTTCACAAAATGTCCGACAGATGGCGCTACTGGAATGCCTACCGGGATACCCTTTCCACCCAGGTCGATAGCCACCCCTTCACCTACCGCCACCCTGACGATGTCACCCATGCCGCCTCCTTTCTCCAGCAGACCTTGTCTGAGGCCGTGGAGGCCCACGTCCCTTCCGTCACCATCCACCCCCACCGTCCTACCTTACCCCCACAGGCCGTCCCCCTCCTCCGTGAATCCCGCCGTCTCTGCCGTGCCTTCCTTCGCATGCGTGACCCGGACACACTACGACGCCACCGGCAACTCCAGCGACACATCCGAAATTTGCTCGCGGCTAAGATACGCTGGGACTGGCGACAGACATGCACCCACTTAAACACTACCCTTCCTATCAACTCGTTCAAGTACTGGTCAGCCTTCCGCCGCCTTGCCGGATCTAACCCCCCCCCCCCCACTATCCTCTCCTTCATGACAACCAACCCTTCCCTGACAACCTTAGTAAGGCCAATCACTTTGCCTCCTACCTCTCCGATGTCTTCTCCATCCCCGACGATCCCCAGTTCGATTACTCCCTCTTCCCGGATATCCGCGATCGAACTGACCCCTCTGTCCCTCCCCTCGCTCCTGGTTTCCAGTACTTGGACAACATTACACACACGGAACTCAATGCCCCTATCACTACACAGGATCTCATTGCTACACTCCGCACAAAACGCAACACCGCTCCTGGTCACGATCGTGTCACCTACCGTCACCTTCGTGAAGCTTCTGTCTCTTTCCTCTCCACCCTGGCCAGGCTCTACAATGTAGTCCTGTCCACCGGTTACTACCCCGACCTGTGGAAAACCTCCCGTATCCTGATGTTCCTTAAACCTGGCAAACTGCCGTCTGCCGTCTCCTCCTACCATCCCATCAGCCTTACCTCGGTCTTCAGCAAAGTCCTGGAATCCATCCTCACCCGCTGCATCCACCAGCACTTCCACCAGCACCGCCTCCTTCTCGTTACCCAGTGTGGCTTTCGGCCGTCCTTCTCTTCCGACGACCTTCTCCTTCACCTCACTCATCTCCTTTCCAAACAGCTTAATTCCCGTCCCACCGCAATCTTCCTCTCCCTGGGCCTCGAACGTGCTTATGACCACGTATGACATTCCAGTCTCCTCTTGAAGCTCCAAACCTTCGCCCTTCCCATTAACTATCTCCCTCTCATCGGCTCCTTTCTCTCCCACCGTCCTTCCTACGTCACCATCCATAACACGGATTCCTACACCTTTTTTCCCTCCACCAGTGTGCCCCAAGGCTCCGTCCTCTCCCCCCTTCTGTACCTTTTGTATACGGCGGACATGCCGCCGCCGTCACCCCCCCCCCCCCCCCCGTCCACCTTCTCCAGTTTGCTGATGACACCGCCTTTCTTGTCCTCGCCCCCACCCTGCAGTGCTCCCAACACCTTCTCCAATCCCATCTTGACTGTTTCACCGCTTCATGCAACCAGTGGTTGCTCAAGGTCAATCCCTCCAAAACCCAGGCGATCATTGTAGGCAAAACCACCCCTTCTTCCGCCTCCTTGATTTCTATCTCATCGTCTATGGCCGTCCTATTGCCCTCACCCCCACCCTCAAGTACCTTGGCGTCACCCTCGACCGTCGCCTCTCCTGGACCCCCCATCTCCGGACAATCCAAGCCAAGGCACGCTCCTGTCTCTGTCTCCTCGAGCTCCTTTCTGGCCGTACTTGGGGTCTGGACCCCTCCACCATCCTCCACACCTATAAATCCCTCATCTGCCCTATCCTTTGTTATGCCCATCCGGCCTGGATCTCCGCCCCCCCTACCTTTTATAAATTCCTTCAAATCCATGCTCTCCGCCTCGCCTATCGCATCCGTCTCCCCTCCCCCATGCGGATCCTGTACGATCTCATTCTGTTCCCCCACCTCCTCCTTTTCCTTGAAAGGATACAGATGCTGTACAGCTCCCGCAAACTCGATCCTCCTCACCTGCTTGTCTTGCCCATCCTCTCCCGCCCCTGCCCGCTGCCGCGCCTGTATTCCCATGTCCCACCCGGTCTCCATCTCTCTACCCTCCTTACCCTCTCCCAGTGTGGCTTCCGCCAGCTCCCCCTCCCTGATGATGTCCTCCTCCCCTCCATCTACCCCTCCTATCCACTTTGATCCTCCCCGCCCCCACTTCCTGTGTCCTTTCCTTTAGGCACCCTCCCTCCCTTCTCTTTCCTTTTCCCCTGTCCCCTTCCTCCACCCCTCTTTCCCCGGGCTTCCCCTCCCCCTTCCTCCCTTCCCCCTATCTCCCCTGCCTATGGCATCTGCTCTCCCCTCTCCCTCTCCCACCCCCTCCTCCTCTCTTGGCAGGTCCCCGGACTCGTACACGGTTAGTGAACATTCGCGCGCCGGAGATCAACGCCTCGTGTTTCTGTGTGTGCTGTCGTTTTGTGCTTAAGTGGTTCAGTGTTATTCGTTTTGTGCACCTACGTTCACGTGCGACAATTTTTTTCTATGTATGTGTCCAAGTGTCTGAACAAATTTTATCTTGGACTCTATTTTATCTTGGACTCTACGCCCGTGAACAGCTCCATGTATTTTAAAAAGTGTTTGTCTCCGTTTCTATGTCCACCATATTTTTTTCTCTCTAATTGTCTTCATTTGTATCTTTTGTGTTTCTCTGCGGCCAAAGAGCGGCGTAGTATGCTGCCGCTGGCCTGCCTGTAAACAGGTTTAAAAATAACAATAAAGGAAGAAAAAATGAGATTCAGATGCGCCAGCAGTCGCAGCATGTTGACGTTACCTGAAAAGGCGCTTTTAGTGAAGCTGTATTATCAGAATGGGGAATGTGCTAGTTCAGCGTTACGATCCTATCGCCATAGGAAGGGGATTCAAACGGGTAATGGTCCGTTGACAAATGCAGCTGTGGCGAGAATGATTTCGAAGTTCGAAGCCACGGGTTGTTTAGACGATAGACCCCGTAGTGGGCGACCGATCACAAGGCGTAATGCTGCTGAGACAGTTCAGGAAGAAATGGAGACTTAGAGGGTTCGTCTATGCACGGGAAAGTCAGCGCTCGTGCAGTCGCACGTCGCTCCGGCATTCCATACACTACTGTTTTGTTGGCACTTAGGCGTACCCTCCGATGATATCCGTACAAAATCCATCGGCATCATGAAATGTTACCTGGCGATTTAGTGAAGCGAAGGGCATTTGCGGTGTGAGCGTTTCAAAAGATGGCGGAAGATGACGATTGGTTGAGTAACGTGTTGTGGACCGACGAAGCTCACTTTACGCACCGAGGATCTGTCAACGCCCACAACTGCAGAATTTGGGTTACCGAAAATCCTAGAACTGTCATGGAAACTCCATTGCACGGCGAGAAAGTCACGTTATGGGTTGGATTTACCACATCTACTGTTATCGGGCCTTTTTTCTTCGAGGAAATGCGTGATTCTGGTTTTGTAACTGCTACCGTGACGGGTGAGAGGTACGCCGATATGTTACAGAATTGCATCATCCCCAGCCTGGCTGATAAACACCTGCTGGAACGTACGATGTTTATGCAGGATGGCGCGCCACCCCATATTGCTAGACGCGTGAAAGATCTCTTGCGGGCGTCGTTTGGTGATGATCGTGTGCTCAGCCGCCACTTCCGTCATGCTTGGCCTCCCAGGTCCACTGACCTCAGTCTCCAGGGGTTGCTGAAAGACAACATCCGACGCCAATGCGTCACCATAACTCCGGACATGTTTTACAGTGCTGTTCACAACATTATTCCTCGACTACAGCTATTGTTGAGGAATGATGGTGGACATATTGAGCATTTTCTGTAAAGAACATCATCTTTGCTTTGTTTTACTTTGTTATGCTAATTATTGCTATTCTGATCAGATGAAGCGCCATCTGTCGGACATTTTTTGAACTTTTGTATTTTTTTGGTGCTAATAAAACCCCATGTCATTCCAAGCAGGTGTGTCAATTTGTACCTCTCTATCTACATTATTCCGTGATTTATTCGGTTTTCAAATTTATACTGACTTTTTGATCACCCGGTAGATAAACTTAACTCTAAATAGTCTCCCGCAGAAAGAATGGTAATGGATGCTTGAGGCACACAGACTGAAGCAGAGTGAGTACTTCGCAATTAGAGTGCCTCCAAACAGTAACACACGTAAGGTTAGTATCTTTGTAAGGTGTCAGGCAAATCCAACATCTTCCATGAAAACCCTGACATGATAAGCAAATCCAGTAATATGTCACATAGCTCCGAATAAATCGTGACATTAAATTAACCAAAGTAATACGAGTAACGAGTGAGCAAATGGAATATCACAGACTAACACAAGAATGCCTAAATGCATGTCATACCTTCCCACCGTGAGACAGGCGCAGTTCCGAGGGGAGAAACGAGAACAGAAGCCAAGAGCAGAACCGTGTTAAGCTAGAAGGCCCTACGATAAGGGACGGATAAGGGACGGACTCCCACGTCTCCAGCTAACCGCTAGGACCACCCCAGCCGCAAGTTTTAGCGTGAGACTTTTTCGCGTCTCTGTTACGTCAGGACCACCCCCCCCCCCCCCAGCCCATGTTAAAAGATAGAGCCCTCCAGAAGAACAATATAGATGTTACGATAACACTAAAAGGACCACACCAGCTGCAAGTTTTAGTGTGAGACTTTTTCGTGTCTCTGTTATGTTGCAAACTTTAAAAACATTGCCCCACCACGAAAAGTATAACGTTTCTCATTGGATAGACAGAATTTTTGTAGGCAGAGCTTAAGGTTAACATTGAGACCCTGACTGGTCAGATGAAAACACAGCCAGATAGTTTTTTTAAACCAACTTCGGTAAATTGTAGTAAGGAGAAGTTAGGAGAGAGTTGCTTCCGAGAGGGCGAGCTGGACGGAGCTGCGCCAGCCGCCGCCCCCTGACGAACACCGACAAGGTAATGAACGCACGTGATGCTGCATAACAGCGCATAAAGCTTCACTCAGAACTGCAGAAGTCTCATCTGTTACACCCCCTTTTTGCGTAACACTAGTGTCGATCGTCAATTAAAGCTCATAGTGTACACATTTGCCACTTGAAGTAAAAATCTGAAACGCGATGATTTTTCTGTTATATAGTTATTGAGAAGCCACATCAGCCACTGTAATTTACGACAAGTTATATAAGTAATTAAAGATAATTGAGGGTCACTGTAGACCATTTTTATAGTTTTCTCTCTTGTGAAACTTAGTTTAAACCTAGATTATAGATGTGATATGGCATAGGTCATCCTTCGATCCATTGTACAACTTGGAAACCCATTCAGGGAATATTCGTTCACATTTTTGTTGAACGCAGTTGGTTTTTATCATCCTGTATTTAAACATTTCCTTTTATCAATAGTGCAATTTATAAACAATGTTTCGTGAGTAGAACAAAATTTCCAATGGTAAACTTAACTGCTTTTTCGACGTTATTTTACCAGCTAACTAAAAATAGGAGAGCCTTGAACCCCTTCCGCTAAATTTAGTTAGTATTAAGATTCTTTTACAGGGAGTGCAGTGGAGCTGACGCTGAAATCATTAAGTATTTGGTTATATCATCGCTAGTCTCACTGAACTCTTCTGAACTCAACATGTCATGTGTGGTCTGACGTATCCTTACCAGCAACAGGTCCCAGGTTCAAACTAGTCAATCACCCAAAAAATACGCTCAGAGCGTCATTACGCATAAGCGGTAGGGAGACACGATATAGAATAAACAGACACCACACAGAATGTCAGATCTTACTACGTGGATCTCTAGCTGAGTGACACTGTCAGCAAAGTTAAGAATCGTCTGTCAAATCACAATGCACGAACAGCAATAATAAAAGAAATCAAGGTAGCGTCATAGCTTAGTATATTAAATCAAAGTTTGCTGTTTTAAATGCTTTTTGCTCCCGTGTTATGATCTTATTGGATACAGAAATTTTCCCTTTAGGAATCAATGTGAAATATACAAATACCAATCTCGTGAAATTCAACTCGCTATGTTCGTCCACGAAATCCGGAGCACAGCAGACAGCGACAGCCATGTTGATGCCGTGCTTCTAGACTTACGGAAGGCGACCGACAAAGCTGCATAGTAAACAAATATGAGATTACGGAATGTAGGACCAATTTGTGATTGACTTCAAGTCTCTCTAGCAGACAGATTTAGTTCTTTACGAACAGAACCCATCGGATGTGAAAGTAGTAACGTGGTTATCTCAAGAGAGCGCTATGAGGCCAGTACTGCTCGCTCATCTGACTGGATAACGCCGAAAGCTCGGTGACGCTGTTCAAACATATGGTCAAATGTGTGTGACTTAGCCGGCCGGTGTGGCCGTGCGGTTCTAGGCGCTTCAGTCTGGAACCGCGTGACCGCTACGGTCGCAGGTTCGAATCCTGCCTCGAGCATGGATGTGTGTGATGTCCTTAGGTTAGTTAGGTTTAAGTAGTTCTTAGGGGACTGATGACCTCAGATGTTAAGTCGCATAGTGCTCAGAGCCATTTGAACCATTTTTGTGTGTGAATTCCCAAGGGACCAAACTGCTGAGGTCATCGGCCCCTAATCTTACACACTACGTAAACTGACTTATGCTAAGAACAACACATACAGCGATGCTCGAGGGGGAACTCGAACCTTCGGGCCGGGCGGGATTAGCCGAGCGGTGTCAGCCGCTCCAGTCATGGACTGTGCGGCTGGTCCCGGCGGAGGTTCGAGTCCTCCCTCGGGCATGGGTGTGTGTGTTTGTCCTCAGGATAATTTAGGTTACTTAGTGTGTAAGCTTAGGGACTGATGACCTTAGCAGGTGAGATTTCACTCACACATTTTTTTTACCTTCGGCGGGAGGGGCCGCGCAATCCGTAACATGGCGCCTGTAACCACGCGGCCACGTTTTTTTTTCTTTTTTTTATGGAACCTTCACAGCACCCAAAGGAAGGTGTAGGGGAAAAGTGGGTAGAGGTCACAACCCGAGGCCTGGCCACCATGTTCCGCTCCCACCCTCCAGGAACCAAAGAAAGCATAGGGAACATGGAGCAGAGGCACAATGAACATCGTTTATTTATTTATTTTTCTTTTCGTTCTTTCGTTCTCTCGTTTTTATTACGATGTACTTATTTTTGTTATTAATACCGCCGAGAATATCAGGAAACCGGCGTCTCGCAAGGAGGAGAGCGCACCATGACGTCAGACTAATTGAGACTGTGAATGTAAAGTTTTTCCCAGAACGACATTCCGATTACAAGTGAATATATTGGTTCTTAGTGTGGAAGAGGCAGGAATTAACTCTTCATGACAGGAACACCCCAGCTTGGAGCTGGGTTAAGGACGACACTGCAGTGGAAATTGGAGAAAAATTGTCTGTATGGCGGACAATTGCACAATGGCGTTCATTAAGAAACTGCCAAAAGTCAAGGATACTTTTCTCGCCATCAGCAAACAAGTAGTGCGCTGCGTGTCCACAAATCCACTTCACGGATTTCGTCTTCGCTTGCGGAAGTATCCTGCGTCCGGAAAGAGAAGCATTTGAGTAGATATCTGATGAGGAGTCGTACAGGTAACTAGGGACCACATCTGTCGCACCAAGAACCAGGCACCTCTCGCCGATCTGCACTCCAAGCGGTGCTCGTCTCTGTCCATAACATCACAGTCGACACACAACGGGGTGTCTGCGAGGTGAATCCTGTGCAGGCGAGACCGGCATACCTGCTTCCCACTGACAGTAAGGTACCATGAAGACTGGACGTCAATGTCAAGATAAGGAGCGCACGCCGTTCGCCAAACGGCACGCCAGTCGACGTGGGGAAGCTTCCCCTCCCACATTCGGTGACTTGTGCTGCTGAAGGAAACCATAGATCGCCTTCGTGGATGTCAATTGGGCCGGCAGTATCAGAGTATGGACGTAGCTCAGTTCAAGGAAAAGCTGGCGGAAAGAAAGAAGGGCAACGGGACTTCTGAAAGTTGGGTAGGTGCTGAGAGAGAGTGTGGTGCAAGGGCCTCCAGCAATAGGCTAGTAAGGCATGCAGAACTACGGCATGTCAGAGCCAATGAAAAGGGCTACCGCTCTGTAAGGCACATGATACCCTAAACCGCAGCCGGCCGCGGTGGTCGTGCGGTTCTAGGCGCTGCAGTCCGGAACCGCGAGACTGCTATGGTCGCAGGTTCGAATCCTGCCTCGGGCATGGATGTGTGTGACGTCCTTAGGTTAGTTAGGTTTAAGTAGTTGTACGTTCTTGGGGACTGATGACCTAAGATGTTAAGTCCCATAGTGCTCAGAACCATTTGAACCATTTTGAACCCTAAACCGCCCCTGCACCGCGGGAGTGTGAGGGCTTCGTATCTTATCTTGAACAGCAAGCCGTGGCAGACAAACGAACCCAAAGGCGCTAGCATACGGAGGGCCATTGATAGCGGAACAGGAAGTGTCTGTGCCACGTGGGGGATAAGTGACGCCAAATATACATTTACGTATTGTGTGCGTTTTAGAAGATCCGAGTGCTCATAAAAGGTGACCTAAGGACCCAGCTCGTAATCGTGAAAGTAGACGTCGGCAGTTGAGGGCAATTGTCCGCTGCAGATCACTTGCGAAATCGAGTCCTAAGCATCGGAGAGTATGAGCTACACGCAAAGGAGCAGCACTGTCCGCAGGAAGTCCCGCACCTATAGCCATGGCGCTCGATCTGAGACGTTAAGGCAGCTACCAGAAGCTTCGCTTTGGGTGGTAACCCATGGCAGTGACTCCCTGACCTCAGCACCACTACGAAGAACGATGACGAGATCGTCTGCATATGCAGTTCAGCTCAGTACATGGTCACCAAGAGACATCCCAAAGAGGCCGCATAGCAAAGGTCCCCTGGCGAATGCATACAACAGGCCAGAGAGCGGGCAGCCTTGATGCACTGACCGACGGATCGAGATGGGAGGAGCAAGACGGCCATTGTAGAGTACACGGGACGTAGATTCACAAAAGACACGCATTACGACATCGACGGTAGTATCAGCGTAGCCCATATTGCAGAGCACCCCTTCCAAGAAGTCATGATCGACTCGATCGAACGCCTGGCTTAAGTCAAGAGCTGCCAAAAGTCCCGGCATATGACGAACGTGAGCAAGAGCGACTATGTCCCGATAGCGGCAGAGGCCAGTGCGGATGTTATTGGTACCTCCCAAAGAAGTTTGATTGGGGGAACCATGTATTGAGCAGTCCATTTAAGCCGTACAGCCAACAGCCAGTAAAGATCTTTGTATCACTGTTGAGAAACGTCACGGGGCGGTAATAGCATATCTGTGAAGTACACCGAAGCTTGTGGAGGGGAATGAGGAAACCATCGAGGAAACAGTCTGGAATTGGCATGAAAGGTGACATAAGACCCTGACAAATTTCTGACTGATCTTGCGCCAGAAGGGGACGAAATGTCCGATAAAACACAAGTGGGATGACAGTGCCCTCTGATGGCAGTACTGTATTCTAGGTCAGTTGGACTCGAGACCTCGTGGTGGACATCCTGGATGGCGGTCCCGCCTCAAATTGTTTTAATAAAGACTGTTTAAACTAAGACATACATCCATCCTATCCAGCACAGGCTGAGTCCTCTTCCTATCAATTCCAAGGAAGAGGTGGCGGTCGGATGACTTAGGTTAGTGGAGGTAGCCCAAGTACCGTTTTCCCCACGATTTTCTTAGGTTAGTAGAGGTAGCCTTGGTGTGTTGCGTTGTCCTGATGGAATTTGAACTTCCTGACATTTTCTGGGGGAGGGGGGGTAGGTTAATTAATTGATCAATTTACTTAAGTAATGAATCAAATGGATAAGAGTGAGAGAGTGAGAAGGGCTATTCTAATAACTCAGACCTGAAAGTGTACCTGTAGAGCTGGGGGGGAGGTTTCCTGAGGGTTGGGGTTTGGGTGGGGGCAGGATGAGGGGGCTGGGGAACAATAGGTTAAGTGCCTCTCAGTCTAAAGGGAGGATCCTTTCAGCAGGACATTAGGTTAAGTACCTGTCAATCAAAGGAAAACAATAAGTTAAGTACCTGTCAATCAAAGGAGAACAATAGGTTTGCCCCCGATTGCAAACCTGCCCCTGATGTAGGTGACCCGCACTAACAAAAGGGAATCGCGCTAGCTTTGTCCAATTACTGTTCTGTACACCTCTAGAATGTCAATCCTCAACATCGAAGTGGAACATTAGCAGCGATGGGCCCACACATAGTGTCAGACACAGAAAGGGAGGCAACCACATCCGACGCAGGCAGGGGAATGTCGGTGCCTAGAGGTGGACGCTGCCTGGAGATGGAGGCAGGGAAGGACGTCGCGTCGTCAGGTGTCAGGGCGTCAGAGGACGGCGCACCATAAACAGCGGAGTCGTCATCCCTATTGCTGGAAATTTCGCATCTTGGTGGGAATTTCGAATCTTGGTGGGAATTTCGAATCTTGGTAGGAATTTCCTATTGAGGCAGTCATCAAAAGCGTACGGCGTTGTCTCTTCCGTTTTCCCAGCGACCGTTGCTTCCTAAGATGCTGTTCCGTGTTGGATGGCGGGTGGCAATCGTCCGACATGTGGCCAGATGGCAGAAAGGAGGAGGTAGATACAGCTCCATGATCAACAACCGAGGGATCGGGACAGAAAGCTTGTGCCTGCTGACGGTCGTCGTTCCTCTGTATTACCTCCGGCAGGGGTGTAGGAGACACAGGCGACACGTCCATCGCGCCTTCGAGAGAAGCCGACACCGCTACCGACTGATCAGAGGGGGCGCGGCAGGCAGCGCCGCTGCAGACGCGTAAGGCAGAGGTAACACTGTGGGCCCCGCAGGGACAACGACACCTCCCAGCAGCGTCTGAATCAGTCTACGCCGGAGACACTCAGAACGGACAAGGCCTTCCTGGCCACAAACTGAACAGGTGAGCGGCTGGCCATGGAACATAACGACACCTCTGCAGCCGGAAATAACCAAGTAGTTCAATGTGTATCTGACGGACACCACTGAGGACACGGTACGTTTCGAACGTTTTCCACGTTTCAGCCACGTGACCGACGATGTTGCCGTAAGGTTTAAAAGCGACCACCACAGCGTCCGACGGTGCTCCTAACGGGAGTTCGAAAACCAGCAACGTTCGGAGGCCAAAACCAGCGTGGTCAACCCCTACAGTCCCTATATGTCAGTCAGAGTATCGAAAATTGAGATCGTTAGCGTGGCGCCGCACAAACGTCGGCGCACAGCTCGTCATTCGCCAGCTTTATGTTCACAGTGGTACTGAGGATCGAAAAATGTATTTCGAGAACGTCTTTAGACGCATTTCATCCCGTATAAAGCTTTCAACTTCATACGCCCTCGGTCGTTCGTGATCTAATGGAAACGTTAATTTGATCGTGGCTTGACGGTAGGAAAACGTGATAATGGTCAATGAAATCGGACTCTGAAACAAGCCGCTACGCGGAAGTAAACAAACGCGCGCTCGCTCGCAAGCAGTACAGCAGGAAAGACGCAAACAAGGCGTGTGCGTCTCACCACAAAGGCCAGCTAACTTACACACTACGTAAACTAACTTAAACTAACTTTTACTACCAACAACACACACACAAACACACACACATATGTCCGAGCGAGGACTCGAACCTCCGGCGGGAGGGGCCGCGCAATCCGTGACATGGCGCCTCTAGCCGCGCGGCCTTTCCTCGCGACGGTGACGCTGTTCGTGGAAGATGCTGTTGTATTCGAGTAAACCGCGACACCAACGAAATGCAGGAAGATCTGTACAAGATTGGTGTATGATGTAGGGACTGGAAGTTGATGGTCAGCATATATTAACGTAACGTACTGCGCATAAATAAGTGATTCAAAAACTCCTCCATAATATGAGGTCCTAAAGAAGAAGGGACGTGCTGGCATCCGGTTCGAGATCACCAGACGGCACGCCAATGTTCTGAATTAAGTGAGAAGAATGAGGATCCTCACCTCATCCCCCCCACCCCCCACCCCCCTACCCCATAGCTGGGAATTTTGAATATTGGTGGGAATTTCGAATCTTGGTGGGAATGAGGATGATGGAAATATTTTCTATTTCCACAGACCCATCGGAAGGACGTCTGGTTGCAGAGTTTTGACACATCAGTGAAGGCGACCTCAGAGAGCTACATAGTTGGCTGCGCCCTCGCAACGGCCATGTTGCAGACGTGTCACCGAGTGCACTTCACAAGTCGTTGGCGACTCCTGCAGCTTTTTGGAACTTGTTATAACGGATAGACTAAGTAAAATTAGAGATGCTATGATGTTGCCTTCTTCGACCATTGAACTGCTTTATCTAACCAGCAGTAGTGGGATGATTGCTGCATGATATGCAAATTAATTAAATTGACCAATTAATTACTCCCACCCCTTCACACCCACCCCCAAGGATGACGTCATTTGTTTTCCCCAGCCAGAATGAGGGTCCGCACCACATCCCCCCAGCCCCCACCCTATAGCTGGCAATTTTGAATATTGGTGGGAATTTCGAATCTTTGTGGGAATTTTGAACCTTGGTGGGAATTTTGAACCTTGGTGGGAATTTCGAATCTTGGTGGGAATTTCGAATCTTGGTGGGAATTTTGAACCTTGGTGGGAATTTATTTATTTATTTATTGTACGTGGGACCAAATTAAGGAGAGGTCTCCATAGTCATGGAACGAGTCAATACATGAAATTATAACACGATAATAAAAACAGATAAAATGAAATATAAGAAATATATTCAGGCCACAAGTCGTAAGTTTAAATAAAGAAAATCAACAATGTAACACTGGAATTTGCTTAATTTTTCGGCTCTTCCAGGAGCTCCTCGACAGAATAGAAGGAGTGAGCCATGAGGAAACTTCAGTTTAGACTTAAAAGTGTTCGGGCTACTGCTAAGATTTTTGAGTTCTTGTGGTAGCTTATTGAAAATGGATGCAGCAGAATACTGCACTCCTTTCTGCACAAGAGTCAAGGAAGTGCATTCCGCCGGCCTGGGTAGCCGAGCGGTTCTAGGCGCTACAGTCTGGAACCGCGCGACCGCTACGGTCGCAGGTTCGAATCCTGCCTCGGGCATGGATGTGTGTGATGTCCTTAGGTTAGTTAGGTTTAAGTAGTTCTAAGTTCTAGGGGACTGATGACCTCAGAAGTTAAGTCCCATAGTGCTTAGGGCTGTTCGAACCATTTTAAGTGCATTCCACAATTCCAAATTTCAAATTTTGGCGGGAATTTCATTGTCCCAGTGTTGTGATGACGTCCCACCCCAACACTCACCCAAAAATTGGAGGAAAATTAAATACAGTGGTGGCCTTCCCGAGACTTGAACCCCTAGACCCCCTGAATGGAGAGCCCAAGTGCATCCCCAATACATGGAAACTGTCCAGATGCAGGAGAAGAGGGTTAGGTTAGTGTCCTCTGTTTATTTTGGTTGGTAAAAAGGAAGTAAAGATCGGTTCTTATTATGTAATTAGTCATAAAGATCGGTCCTAATTACACAAGTACATGCACAGCGCTGCACAAGGAGCGCCTAAAATCACAATATAGCCTAAAAATTTACGAAGCCATACAACTGGTGTAGTTCTGCTGGGAAAAAAATTCACAATACCACTCGAAACTAGCGGCGTATGTTCAAAAACTGTGCCTTTCATCTACAAGCTGTCGGGAAAAAGGTTGCAATGGAAGGTACTATCTTTCCTTTTGGCGGGAAATATATTCAACTGACGAGATGCTGGCGTTGGACAGAGAGGAGTTTAATAAGTGTATTACCTGTAGGCATATAGCTGAGGACTGTATCTATCACTTTTTAATGTCAGAGTTCACAACAGATGCCTCCCCTCTGCATTGCTTGACAATGACTCTGCACCTCAGGTAATCTAAATTTAGGAAAGACAATACAGGTTACCACAACTTACGGAAAATGTCTCACTGTCTTAATTACACATCGAAATTGTCAAGAAAAAAACCAGCACTCATAATCAACGGGTCATAATAAACATCGTCGTCTCAAAAGGATGTACCAGGAGAGAGGGGCAGCAGTTGAATGCGCATTCTCCTCGATGTGGGTCACGAACTACCGAACGTAAAGCCACTCCTACCTCACCTCACCCCTCCCTCTCACCGCTGTAGATGGGGATACTGGCTTCTTCAGACGGACAGCTGCTACCGCTTCTGGGCGCCACCAATAATGCTCGCACGCTCCTGCCGTAAGTGGTGGCAGAGTCTTCAGTCCAATGGGTCCCCGGTGACCACGTGGCTGCACGGTCCAGGCGCCGACTCTGTGCTAACAATGCCGGCATACGCAATAGGATGCAGAGCTGGTGGCCCCCTGAACAAAGCGAGATAAATGACGGCCAGCCCGAGGGCAACTGGTTCGTCTAAAATGTAGACACGCCGGCCAGATCACAGCCGCCTCCAGCGACCACACAACTGGGCCTGCCTTCCATCCGCAACCACCCACCGTTCTGCGATGGAGAACACTTTTGTTTAACGTCAACGCACCTCATACAAGCGAGCATCTATTGAAAAAAGAAAACACAGTCGCGACGATAATAAATGTTCTCTTACCACGAAAATAGGCGTAGTCCCTCCCCTGTGTTCCATTATTTTGCGACAACCAACGAAATGAAAAAAAAAAAAAACAACTACGGCACTGCTTCCGATTATAGAGGACCAGACTCCGGAGGGCGGCGTGATCTCTTTCAGTTTGATGGACAAAATCACATGGCTTGAGAGCATCCCTCAAATCAGAGTCTGTAAATAAATTATCAGGCGTGTGTGTATTACAAACATTTCAGACATGTGAAATAACATTACAGAATACAGCCTTACACGGCATTTGTCCACATGTCAGAAAAAAACACAATCATTTTACGTTTGACACGAACAATCTACGTATAATTCAAGAGGACATCATAGTTTTATACACTATGACAGCCCCCATATTACCAATTGAATGCTATATTTCATTGACATTCACGAAACAAATCGTGAGAGCATGTCCTGTAACAGAACCTCCTAACGTCACCTAGAACAGAACTCTATAAGACCCCTCCGATACATCGAAAACAAATACCGTATGCAAAATGACATCTGACGTTATTTGCTCCATAACTCGCCTCTAGCGACGTGTGTGCAAAGTTTCTGTCATCCAGGAGACAATCATTTGTAATAGCAGCATATTCTTGCGTAATATTTGCAATAGTAGCAGATTCTTGCGTTCTAGGTTAGCAAGCAATTTGATCATCACAGAATAACCTGTTTCGCGCAATCTACTCACATGTCGGGAAAAACGCTAAAATTTTCAGGTCTTCAATGACCTATAATTCAAGTTCATAGTTCGTTAAGCTTTCATAGCTTTACAAAGATCGCTGCACAAAGACGTGTAGCATTTTATGACTATATCGATAAAAAAGAGGAGCATAATGTAATATATAAAGAAACTCAAAACAAATAAATCTTATACTACAGTACATTCAAATATTAAAACTATACGAATGTATAAGCGAAAAATGTTGTACAAGTTAAGTAATGGCACACACTACTATATCATATGGACAAACTAGCGAATGTGACGAACATACCGAAAGGGGGGGGGGGGGGTAGAAGCCTATGGAATGTGGGTGTGAAACAGTTATAATAAGCCTATTACACTACTGGCCATTAAAATTGCTACACCAAGAAGAAATGCCGATGATAAAGGGGTATTCATTCGCCGCTGCCATGGTCTCCGAGCTGATAGTCCATGCTGTCGCAAACGTCGTCGAACTGTTCGTGCAGATGGTTGTTGTCTTGCAAACGTCCCCAACTGTTGACTCAGGGATCGAGACGTGGCTGCACGAACCGTTACAGCCATGCGGATAAGATGCCTGTCATCTAGACTGCTAGTGATACGAGGCCGTTGGGATCCAACACGGCGTTCGTATTACCCTCCTGAACCCACCATATTCTGCTAACAGTCATTGGATCTCGACCAACGCGAGCAGCAGTGTCGCGATACGATAAATCGCAATCGCGATGGGCCACAATCCGACCTTTATCAAAGTCGGAAACGTGATGGTACACATTTCTCCACCTTACACGAGGTATCACAACAACATTTCACCAGGCAACGCCGGTCAACTGCTGTTTGTTTATGAGAAATCGGTTGGAAACTTCCCTCATGTCAGCACGTTGTAGGTGTCGCCACCGGAGCCAACCTTGTGTGAATGCTCTTAAAAGCTAATCATTTGCATATCGCAGCAACTTCTTCCTGTCGGTTACATTTCATGTCTGTAGCACGTCAATCTTCGTGGTGTAGTAATTTTAATGGCCAGTAGTGTATCTAATGCCGAGAGAAATAGTAACCAGGGCTACTTTAATAAGGGTGAGTAATGGAATTGTTTTTGGTTATTAAGGACCAGGCCAAGATTCTTTGACTGGTGTTTGTTAGTGGCCTGACTTTCAAGTAATATTAGTTTTCTGCCTTTATTTCCTTTAAGGAGATCATCAAATTTCATGTCATATGAATGACATTCATTCTGAGCATGTTCAGCAAAGGTGAAATCTTTCTTTTTTTGCCTCCAACTTCCGTCATGCTCAGTCAGTCTAGTAGTGATAACCCTACCTGAATGACTTTCATATAACTTGGCACGTTATCTTTAGGAATGAACATAAGGTGGGCAACAGTATTCCGAGTGTGAAACGCTGGAATGTATTTCCTGGATTTTAGTTTCCTGTGAAGTCCTACCCACATGCAGTCTGGGGGCTCATTTGTTATCAGTGTAGTTTTGTGCTGCCCGAGATGGATAAAGGAATGCTGTTATACTGTCTCTTCTTTTCACTGAGTAATTATTGACAAGTATTTCTCTCATCACTAGATAATAACCTTGCTATAAACTGTTCCACACGCACATTCCATAGACTTCGTTCTCCCCCTCCCTCTTTTTTCGGTCTGTTTGTCACATCCAGCAGTTTATCCATATGACATAGTCGTCTCTACATTACGCACTTGTACAACATGTTTGGCTCGTACATTCATATAGTTTTAATATTTGAATATACTGCACTATAAGATTTATTTGTTCCGAGTCTCTTTAGGAATTGCATTATGCTTGCTTTTTGTATCGGTATAGTCATAAAATGTCACATATCTTTATACAGCAACCTTCGTACAACTACAAATTCTCGCTGAAGTTGTGTGGATTATCTGTTTACTAATAAGTTATAAGACGATGGCCTAAGAAGCCGAAAGCCAGTTTATAATGAACTATTAAATAAATGTTATTGTGGAACATAATACTGTGTACTGAAGTTATTTGCATTTACATTTGTGTCATTATTTATTTTCGATTCACCTTCCTCCCAATTAATTATAATTTGTATGTGTGCTAACTGTTAAGATATACTGTATGAATTAATATTTTTTATTACTGTATAATTTGAGATAATAATTTTAAAAAGCACTATTATGTAGAGATTTTTCAATTTTATGAGTGTGCTCTACTACCTGCTATAGACTCACAGGATGGCAGGTTTTCAGAATCCAGTAATTAAGTAACGTGGTAGTACAAGTGCGAGATCAGTCTCCTCCCGCCGGAGCGCTGTTCCAGGTAGCCAGCCTGCAGACAATTAAAGCGGAAGCTGCACGACGACAATCACCGGCAGTGTTTAAGTTATGTGCGAGAGCGTACGCAGGATCTGACCTGGGAAAGCAACCCATGTTTCCGTCGTGAATGACAACATATTTTTGATATTTGAGATAAACCGCTCTGGGTACACTTGCTACCCGTCAGTATCCATTACACGTTCTCTGGCTTTCTTGAGACTGGTACTGAAGAGACTCGTCTGTCTGGTGGAGCACAATGAGATTTTTTTGCTGGCGTGCAGAGAGGGTCGTGTGCTGCCCTCCACTTCCCACACTGGGTACGTAATAAGTAAAGCTCACTAGTGCAGAAAGGAAAATTGCAAGTTTGAAATTCTGCTACATTTTGCTCTTCACTGATTCCCTATTTAACATAGGAGGGTTGCCCAGAAAGGAATACGCCGCATATTTTTTCTTCAACAGTTCTGTATTGAACATAATGAGGATTACAGACACGAAAGATGGTGTTTATCTACACACCCTATTTTTCCACGTAACCTATATCCCGTTCTATGGCCTTCCTCCAACGCGAAACAAGGGCGTGTATGCCTTGTCGGTACCAATCCTTATCGTTGTGGAGGAGGCAGTGCTTCACTGTGTGAATTACCTCCTCGTCATCCTCAAAATGTCTTCCACGAATGGCATCAAATTGGTTCAAATGGCTCTGAGCACTATGGGACTCAACTGCTGAGGTCATTAGTCCCCTAGAACTTAGAACTACTTAAACCTAACTAACCTAAGGACATCACACACATCCATGTCCGAGGCAGGATTCGAACCTGCGACCGTAGCGGTCTTGCGGTTCCAGACTGCGCGCCTTTAACTGCACGGCCCACTCGGCCGGCCGAATGGCATCCTTTAAAGGCCCAAACAAGTGAAGTCCGAGGGGCTAGGCCTGGGCTGTAGGGTGGATAGGATAACACTGCCCAAGGCTGATGTGCAATGTGTTCAGCAGTCCTCAGACTTGTGTGGGGCTGAGCGTTATAGTGTTGCAACGAAATATATCGGTTGCTGTGGCGCTGAAGACGCCGGAAGCGCGTCTTGAGTTTTGTTAATGTGTCGATGTATGTTTCTGAATTAATGGTACCGTCTCTAGGCATCACATCAATGAGAATCACACCTTCACTGTCCCAGAACACGGTGATCATGACACCAATTGATCAATGGAACACGTAACTAACTAACTTAGGTATGTAATAAGTACAGCTCACTAGTGTAGAAAGGAAAATTGCAAGCTTGAATTTTTTTCTTCTATGGGGAGTGCAAATGGCGCCATTCCATCGACTGTTTTGTTTAGGGCCCAAAATGTAGAATCCCAGTTTCATCAACTGTCACAATCCGGGACAAGAAGGCCTAGCCGGCCGCGGTGGTCTCGCGGTTCTAGGCGCGCAGTCCGGAACCGCGCGACTGCTACGGTCGCAGGTTCGAATCCTGCCTCGGGCATGGATGTGTGTGATGTGCTTAGGTTAGTTAGGTTTAAGTAGTTCTAAGTTCTAGGGGACTGATGACCACAGCTGTTAAGTCCCATAGTGCTCAGAGCCATTTGAACCATTTTGAACCAAGAAGGCCTATCCCTCAGCTCAAAACGTTGCAACAAATCAAGACGTTGTTTTCTGTGCGATTTGTGATCCACCGTTAAACACCCCAGGGCTCATGTTGTACACACTTTTGAATATCAAGAGTGCGGATAATTGTATCCACACCTGCAGATGCAGCGCCAACTCGCGAGTCGTGATGCGTCTGTCCCCGTGAATGACAACATCAGCTCGCTGCAACATTTCATGTGTGACAGCCGTGGGTGGTCTTCCCGAGCGCTGCAAATTATGGAGCTCCGCCGAACCGCCTTCTGATGACCTCACCCTCCGGGCTCAGCGACTAACTGTACTTCTGTCGACAACAGATGCTCCATAGACTTTGCACAATCGTTTGTGAATATTCTCCACAGTTTCTTTCTCTGCACTGAGAAATTCATCGACGGCACGTTGCTTGTAACGCACATCACCTACAGACGCCATTTTGAAACTGTCCTGCAGCTACGCTATCGGTCACAAGAGAGAGAAACCTGGCGCGCTCACCCAGGAGACTTCACACAATACATACGTAACGTTTCGCATTAGTAGCACTGTTTACGGCTGGGAAAAAAAATGCCGTGTATTACTTTCTGGGCAACCCTCGTACTTTGCATATCAAATACCTCTATCACACGAAGCACTTGCGGTTGTTTTCAAATAGTATACATTGAGTAACGATGTGGTATACAAACGGAATTGTGACATATTTAGCAAAAATGCCATCCTTTGTGGAATTATGAACTCTTCTAAAAATGTGGTCATGCAAATAAAAAAATGTTACATCGTGAATACATCGACTGTACGCTATCACACTGAGACACGAGTATTTTTATGTTTTAACGGGTTTTGGATTAAAATTTCATGCTTATGCGAGCTATTTTCAGTACAGAAAAGCCACTGCTAAAGAAGAAGAGTGTGAGTATATGATGGCTGCTAGGTGTCTGTGACGTCACTGGAACGTTTCAGGTGGAGATGGCACACAGTGCGCCCGGAGCACACTAGAACGTGCAGTTTGTCGTCATGTTTAGGACTTTGAAAAACATCCAGTCACCGGGACTGGTGGCGGCACACTGGCGGATCACAAGCAACTGCTGTGCAACGATTGCAGGACGAATGGGACGGACTCAGGATAACTGTATGACCAGAAGAGCATACACGGATCTTTCAGAAGTGCTGCACTACAACAAGGTCGTAACGCTGGTCGACTGACTGGCAAATAGACGGATGACAACAGATGAAATCCGGGCAAATGTTACGGGCAGAGTGTCAGCTGGAACACCGGGAAACAGGTTACTGGAAACTATAGACGGCCTGCTAGAAGGTCACAGGGAGCAAAGATTCTCCAACTCCTGGAATCATGATGTTGGGAGCAGTTAGCCGTGACAACAGGTCTGATCTGCTAATTGTTGAAGGGAGCTGAATTTCTCACCAGTATGTGACGAGAATAATAAACCCTGTTGTGATACCCATTACGGCCAGGGTACCAAAAGGCAGATACCAGCAGGATAATCCTGTCTGCTCCTCCTGAAGCGTGTCTGGAAAACGATGAGGAGATGTATTCTTCATACCAGTCTCCATCCAGTAGTCTGCATGAAGTGACACAACACATGTTTCAGACATGGCAAGAAATTCTTCAAAGCGATATTCCGAGGCTGTTTGCTTCCATGCCACAGCGAATACAAGAATGTATTTGTGCTTTAGGCGTCACATTCATAATGGCCAATAAGTTTAATGTATATCGGGCGTACGACTTTACATTTCAGTTAGATTTGATACAACAGCGTTTTGGAAACTGTCACAATGGTTTTGGAAAATAGAATATAAAGATACTACTGAACAGTCTGGTGGCCAACATCCTAGCTAGGAGGAGGCGAGCTCCCTACTACAGAAAATCAGCTGTCGTACAAGGAAGTGCACTTGCACGCTACCGACAGATGTGTTCACAGGACTTTAATGTTTGAAACAAGTAACACGGGCGACACAAAATGAATCAAGTAATGAACATTTATTAAAAGAATTTATCCACAACGAAATACTCAGTTTTGAGCGACGACTGATGTGTCTCACTGCGGCAGACGTCCTATGCACTAACGTAATATAACACAGTCAAAGAGAGGAATTTGCTCTACGGTAGTTGCGTGTGGACTGCCGTACCTAGCAGTTTATAAGCGTGCCTCTGATTTGAATGTCACACAGAAACTCGGACGATGAGTCGTTTATAGCGGCGGCCTGCAACGGCGCCGGCTGTCGACCTGCACCGCCTGGCGACAGCCGTGGACTGGGACTGCTGTCGTGCGAACTGTATCTGAGGAACCGCAACTCAAACTGGAACCGGACCAACTACAACTGCCGGCAACTTGCCGCGTACGTGCGGTGCGTCCCTCTGCGCTCTATTTTGCGGAAGATGAAAGTCTTTCCAGGCGTCAGGTCCCTCTGTATCGACAGGGGCGGACTATTTGAAGGTCTCGTGCTACAGGCATACGTAGGTTCCAGTTTAGGCACGTCGTTTCGGTGGCGACAGGTGGGACCGAGTGGTGCCTTCGAGGAGCGTGCCCGCTAGGTGTCGCCCGCTGGTTTGTACCACCGTACGGCGTACACAGCAGGTGTTGCACCACTGACGGCCATACGCCTGCGACATATACAAGTTATCAACAATAAGAGTTCGTGGCTGTGATGAACTTGCACCGAGATCATTTCATCAAATCAACAAGAAGAAAGGGCTGTTTCTGCCCTTTTGTGGGGCACACGTTGTGCTACAGTCACGGCCATCCCCGACAATGATCTACAAGTGCCATGTATGCAAGACTCACGGTCTCTGTCAGAGCTCTTTAGCCCAGGGCCTGCAAGAGGTTGCAATACGATTTCGAGTGTAGTTTGTCGCACAAAGCAGAAAAATACGTGCAAACTGTAGAGAAAGACAGATAATAGGGAATATGCGTAAGAACCAAGAAGGAGCAGTAACAATGGAAGACCAAGAACAAAGTGGTCGAATGACGTAGAACAGGGAGGTAGTCTTTCGCATCTACTGTTCAATCTATACATCGAAGAAGCAATAATGAAAATAAAATAAAAGTTAAAAGTGGGATTAAAATTCAGGGTGAGAAGATATCGATGATAAGATTCACTGATGACACTGTTATCCTCAGTGAAAGTGAAGAAGAATTACAGAATCTGTTGAATGAGATGAACACTCTTATCAGTACAGAATATGGATAGAGAGTAAACCGAAGAAATACGGAAGTAATGAGTAGCAGAAATGAGATTCGCGATAAACTTAACATTAGAATTCGAGATCACTACGTTGATAATTCTGCTACATTGAAAGTAAAGTAATACATGAAGGACGAAGCGAGGACAGCATAAAAAGCAGATTAGCAAACGCGAAAAGGACATTGCTGGCCAAGAGAAGTCTGCTAGTATCAATGATGGGCCTTTATCTGAAGAAGACATTTCTGAGACTGTACGTTTGCAGCACAGCGTTGTATGGTAATAAAAAATGGGCTGTGGGAAAAGCGGAAAGGAAGAGATCGAAGCGTCTGAGATGTGGTCCTGTAGAAAGACGTTCAAAGATAGGTGGACTGGTAAGGTAAGGAATGAGGAGGTTGTCTGCAGAGTCGGCGAAGAAAGAAACACTGACAAGAAGATGGGGCATCTTCTTGACAGCGATGTGTTAAGGACATGACGTGTCAAAGCTTCAGGGAATAGCTTCCGTGGTACTAGAGGGACCTGTTGAGTGTGAAAACTGCAGGGGAAGACACAGATTGGAGTATACCCAGGACGTAGACTGCAAGTGCTACTCTGAGATGAAGCAGTTGGCATAGGAAAAGAATTCGTGGCGCACCGCATCGAAGCAGACAGAAGACCGGTAGGCTTTAGAAAATTAGGTCCAACAAATACTGGTCGCATTGACTCATTAGTTGTTGTTAGTCGTACATAACAATAGTCTGACTGCTCCCGATGTCCAGCGCCGCATTTATTCTTTTAAACTACACACGTTAAAACAAGTTTTGTAACACCCTGGTTCCCAGAACTCTTGAAGATAGACGTTGACTGTGGATATTGTATAACAGACACAGTCCCTTTGACTGTTCAGAGGTGTCACTGAACCCGCCCAAAGACGTAAACAACCACGCATGAGCAGCGCCCGTTAGACAGAGGCGGTCCGACAGCCGATCAGTTGCAGTCATTGCACCGGGGAGGAAGTACACGGTTCGTGTTGTCTGTTCTTTAACCAAACCTGGACGGTCAACACCGCGTATCGATCGCGTCCGCATTGTTACTTTGTGCCAGGAAGGGCTCTCAACAATGGAAGTGTCCAGGAGTCTCGGAGTGAGCCAGAGCGATGTTGTTCGGACATGGAGGAGATACAGAGAGACAGGAACTGCCGATGACATGCCTCGCTCAGGCCGCACAAGAGCTACTACTGCAGTGGATGACCGCTACATACGGATTATGGTTCGGAGGAACCCTGACAGCAACGCCACCATGTTGGATAATGCTTTTCGTGCAGCCACAGCTCGTCGTGTTACGACTCAAACTGTGCGCAATAGCTGCATGATGCGCAACTTCACTATCGATGTCCACGGCGCGGTCCATCTTTGAAACCACGAAACCAGGCAGCGCGGTACAGATGGGCCCAACAACATGCCGAATGGACTGCTCGGGACTTGCATAATGTTCTCTTCACCGATGAGTGTCGCATATGCCTTCAACCAGACAATCATCGGAGAGGAGTTTGGAGGCAACCCGGTCAGGATGAATGCCATAGACACACTGTCCAGCGTGTGCAGCAAGGTGGAGGTATCCTGTTGTTTTGGGGTGGCGTTATGTGGGGCCGACGTACGCGGCTGGTGGTCATGGAAGGCGCCGCAACGGCTGTACGATACGAATGCCATCCTCCGACCGATAGTGCAACCATATCGGCAGCATATTGGCGAGGCATTCGTCTTCGTGGACGACAGATCGCGCCCCCATCATCTTGTAAATGACTTCCTTCAGGATAACGACATCGCTCGACCAGAGTGGCCTGCATGTTCTCCAGACATGAACCCTATCGGAGATGCCGGGGATAGATTGAAAAGGGCTGTTTATGAACGACGTGACCCACCAACCACTCTGAGGGATCCACGCCGAATCGCCGTTGAGGAGTGGGACAATCTGGACCAGCAGTGCCTTCATGAACTTGTGGATATTACGCCACGACGAATACAGGCATGCATCAATGCAAGCGGACCTGCTACTGGGTATTAAGAGGTACAGGTGTGTACAGCAATCTGGACCACCACCTCTGAAGGTCTGGCTGTATGGTGGTACAATATGTAATATGTGATTTTCATGAGCAATAAAAGGGGCTGAAATGATGTTATGTTGATCTCTATTCCAATTTTGTGTACAGGTTCCCGAACTCGCGGAACCGAGGTGATGCAAAACTTTTTTTAATGTGTGTAAAAAAAATGTTACTTCCTCTACGCCACATTTCAAAAACAAAATTCTACGTCTAGTGAACCCCACACCTTGCGGCGGCGCGGTTGCGTTCGTCTATTACCTGCACCTGCCTGTGAACTCGTTGCATCGGAAGGAAAGCCGAGCAGAAACCTACAGTACTGCAACTCGCACCAGGCTGCAAACAACGTAACTATTCCGAGAATCTGGAAGAGGTCTTAGTTTTGAATGAAAGGTGGAAATACTGGCAAAACTTCGGTGTATTCTGAACCTTGATAATGCACACGTTCACTGCCTACCTCCATCCGAACAGGGAGGCCCAATGCGACCGTCCGGCCGCCGCGTCATCCTCAGCCCACAGGCGTCACTGGATGAGGATATGGAGGGCATGTAGGCAGCACACCATCCTCCCGGTCGCATGTCAGTTTACGAGACCGGAGCCGCTACTTCTCAATCAAGTAGCTCTTCATTTTGCCTAATAAGGGCTGAGTGCACCCCGCTCGCTAACAGCGCTCGGCAGACCTGATGGTCACCCATCCAAGTGCTAGCCCAGCCCGACAGCGCTTAACTTTAGAGATCTGATGGGAACCGGTGTTGCTACTGCCGCAACGTGTTCACTGTCATGCCCGCGCTTATCTTGACACAGTCATGCACAAACCTTTTCGTTCACATTATCAAGTTTAAGGTAACGTATTACCCGAAATCTGAACAGCTAAAGCACGGATTGTTCTTAAATGAAAATGCTCGCCGCACTATTAAGTTCATCTGTGTCTAACGCACTGAAGTTTTTAGTCACCGATCTGCTTAATATGCCGCGCAGAATTACTGTCTTTTCTCAAATACAAAATTACTTAAAAAATCCGCAGTTTCTAAAATACACGCCGGAGTAAATATGCCTTCACTTTGAAACACTTTTCGAACATGTAGTACAACGAAAACCGGCAAATTATAACTTCCTTCGGAGCTCATACTACACACGAGCGTACCATTGAAAGGCGGGGCTCCGACTACTTACTGCTGTAAGCATTCTATATCTCGAAGAGAAAAAACACGCGAAGCATACTCCACTGTTGTCGGTCAGTCTTCTTTAAGGCCAGTAGAAAAATATTATTCTCCCGCATTAGTCGGCGCTTTTCATAACTAACCGATCAGAAAATAACACACTTTCGAATTGTACTTTTTCCCGAAATAAATATTTAACATTCTGATATTTTGTTTATACTTTACGTTATTAAGTATTTTCATGTTAATTAACTTTCCTTTTACTGTAAACTTGCTTAACATATTATGATACAAAGTTCAACGTCGTACAACGTTCATCAATAAATCAATGATCTACATATTCACTTTAGACCACATTCACGCATCATTCACACTACTAAAACCATAACAAAACTATATAAACATGAATAAACATAAAGGCCTTCAAGAAATAAACAGAACAATTCACAAAAACATTCTCTTGACCTGTTTCTTGAATGTGTCTGTGCAGTACTGAACTCTGGTGGATGAAAATTAGAAATACGTACTCGACTGAACCGGTTTCAGACCATCTGTCACTGTGCACGCATGAGTCATTCTTCCGATACACAGGCACTAGAAGGGAGCGATATACGGCGCCACCCCTCAACCTGATATACTTGTCCATACTTCGTTAACTAGGTGTTCAAAGATGACGTTACGCTACTATGAGGTTACTAAAGTTGCTCTGCTTACCTTTTCAGCAGTCCTTGTATTGTTACCACACATTTTGGTGGGTAGTCTGTGCATCTGCGGGTCAAGATGGCGCTCCACTGGGACAGTAGCTGCCGCGTGCGATCCCCTCGTTCCTCTCGCCATATGGGCCGGCCGAAGTGGCCGTGCGGTTCTAGGCGCTACATCTGGAACCGAGCGACCACTACGGTCGCAGGTTCGAATCCTGCCTCGGGCATGGATGTGTGTGATGTCCTTAGGTTAGTTAGGTTTAATTAGTTCTAAGTTCTAGGCGACTGATGACCTCAGCAGTTAAGTCGCATAGTGCTCAGAGCCATTTGAGCCACTGTGACCCGGCCAGCTTTCTCAGTAGATAGTAATAATGATGATAATAATAATAAGACGCTGACAACACGAAATGTAGTGCGCACGAAAACAAAAGTTTGGTGAAGGTAGGCTACATAAAAGTCTGTTAGTGCAATGATTCACCTTTAGTTAAACCAAATGAAATAACGTATAATGCAGACTTCCGAAATTAAAAAATATTCTAAAATTAATATATTTCTTGAGTGGCTTGGCGTCAGCCTCATAAGAGCACGCCATTGGTACAGTTAGACAACTACATATTACTATAATTATTGAATTCAGTGCATTAACGGTCGAATAATTATCAGTGTCCTTGCAATCTACAGGGTGGTCCATTGTAGTGACCGGGCCAAATATCTCACGAAATAAGCATCAAACGAAAAAACTACAATGAACGAAACTCGTCTAGCTTGAAGGGGGAAACCAGATGGCGCTATGATTGGCCCGCTACATGGCGCTGCTCTAGGTCAAACGGATATCAACTGCGTTTTTTAAAATAGGAACACCCATTTTAATTACATATTGGTGTAGTACGTAAAGAAATATGAATGTTTTAGTTGGACCACTTTTTTCTCTTTGTGATGGATGGCGCTGTAATAGTCACAAACGTATAAGTACGTGGTATCACGTAACATTCCTCCAGTGCGGACGGTATTTGTTTCGTGATACATAATCCGTGTTAAAATGGACCGTTTATCAGTTGCGGAAAACGTCGATACCGTGTTGATGTATGGCTATTGTGATCAAAATGTACAACGGGCGTGTGCTGTGTATGCTGCTCGGTATCCTGGACGGCATCATCTAAGTGTCCGGACCGTTCGCCGGATAGTTACGTTATTTAAGAAAAAAGGAAGTGTTCAGCCACATGTGAAACGTCAACCACGACGTGCAACAAATGATGATGCCCAAGTAGGTGTTTTAGCTGCTGTCGCGGCTAATCCGCACATCAGTAGCAGACAAATTGCGCGAGATCGGGAATCTCAAAAACGTCGGTGTTGAGAATGCTACATTGCACCCGTACCATGTTTCTATGCACCAGGAATTGCATGGCGACGACTTTGAACGTCGTATACAGTTCTGCCACTGGGCACAAGAGAAATTAAGGGACGATTACAGATTTTTTGCACCCGTTCTATTTAGCGTAGGAGCGTCATTCACTAACAGCGGTAACGTAAACCGGCATAATGAGCACTATTGGGCAACGGAAAATCCACGATGGCTGCGACAAGTGGAACATCAGCGACCTTGGCGGGTTAATGTATGGTGCGGCATTTTGGGAGGAAGGATAATTGGTCCTCACTTTATCGATGGCAATCTAAATGGTGCAATGTATGCTGATTTCCTACGTAATGTTGTACCGATGTTACTACAAGATGATTCACTGCATGACATAATGGCGATGTACTTCCAACATATTGGATGTCCGGCCAATAGCTCGCGTATTGAGTAGCATATTTCATAACAGGTGCATTGGTCGTCGAAGCACCATACCATGGCCCGCACGTTCACCGGATCTGACATCCCCGGATTTCTTTCTGGGGGGAAAGTTGAAGGATATTTGCTATCGTGATCCACCGACAACGCCTGACAACATGCGTCAGCGCATTGCCAATGCATGTGCGAACATTACGGAACGCGAACTACTCGCTGTTGAGAGGAATGTCGTTACACGTATTGCCAAATGCATTGAGGTTGACGGACATCTTTTTGAGCATTTATTGAATTAATGTGGTATTTACAGGTAATCACGCTGTAACAGCATGCGTTCACAAAGGTACATGTATCACATTGGACAACCGAAATAAAATGTTCAAATGTACCTACGTTCTGTGTATTAATTTAAAAAATCTACCTGTTACCAACTGTTCGTCTAAAATTGTGAGCCTGTTTGTGACTATTACAGCGCCATCTATCACATAGCGAAGAAAGTGGTCCAACTAAAACATTCATATTTCTTTACGTACTACACGAATATGTAATAAAAAAGGGGGGTTCCTATTTAAAAAAAAAACGCTGTTGATATCCGTTTGACCTATGGCAGCGCTATCTAGCGGGCCAACAATAACGCCATCTGGTTTCCCCCTTAAAGCTAGACGAGTTTCGTTCTTTGTAGTTTTTTCGTTTGACGCTTATTTCGTGAGATATTTGGCCCTGTCACGATCAATAGACAACCCTGTATATATCATAAGTGGTTTTCGATAACTACCATCAAATTTATTGTTCATATTGAGCATTCGCGACCGTGATTGTGAGGCCGCGTATGAACGAATTTAAGTGTCCTCTGAATAATCTGCCCACAGTCGCAGACTGGGATGTAATTCTGTAATGAAGCGTGAAATGCAGTGTATGGTGGATGTGACAACACCGCAAGATGATTAGTTCGTATATGACAGCCTTTTTAAAACCTCCATGCACTCTTTACTAACAAGAAGCAGCAGTTGAGGAATACCTACACAATTCGTCATCGCAGCCATACCTCCACATCCAGACCAGGCGAATCCACGACCAGCGCTACTTCTGCAACGAAAGTGACGTCATCTGAAGGAAGCAGATTAGTCGATTTCAGATCAACAAACGCGAGATGTGACGGACCTGTACATCTCCGACAATCTCGACGCATACAGCTGCTCTAGCGTGCCCCTTACTTAGATTCCAATTACCGCGAATCTCTTGTCTAGCGACTGGAAAAAGCGCAGGTGGCTCCTGTATAACAGAAGGGATCCGCAAAATTACAGATCAATATACTTGACATACGTTTGTTGCGCAATCATGAACATATTGTCAGTTCGAATACAATAAATTTCTTTTAGAAGGGAAAGATTGTCCACAAATCAATATGGTTTCAGAAAAGATCGCTCGTGCGAAACTCAACTTACCTTTTTCTCAAATGATATACTGCGAACTATGAATGAAGGGCAACAAGCGTATCACATATTCCTAAATTTCAGAAAGGCATACTATGACACGATGTATCCCTGCAGACTGGCCCTATTCAAAATTCTCACGTACCTCGCGTCTTGACAACATTGTTGCAGATTTCTCGAAAGCACAACAGCATACAGCAAGCGGGAAACGGCTAAGCTAGCTTCCTATTTTTAAGTACATATTCGAACGGTTGCATGTGGCAGTGCGTAAAGTGCTTAGCGCATCGATCTTATTACAGACGTATGAAATTTCTATGAACTTTTGCCTGTCGTCATTTTGTAAGTAGGCTGTTTAGGTTTTTATGTTGGTAACGCCACGTAGCACTTTGTATGAAAATCTCTGACTGTGCTGTGTGCAGTCTGTGGCTGGTTGGCACTGTTGGGAATTTTGCTATTGTAGTGTTTGGCAGTTGGATGTGAACAGCGCGTAGCGTTGCGCAGTTGAAGGTGAGCCGCCAGCAGTGGTGGATGTGGGAAGAGAGTGGCAGAGTTTTGAGAGTGAACGATCTGGACGTGTGTCCATCAGAAAGACTAAATTTGCAAGACTGGACGTTATGATATAATGACTTTTGCACACTATTAAGGTAATTACATTGTTTGTTCTCTATTAAAATCTTTCATTTGCCGACTATGCCTATCAGTAGTTAGTGCCTTCAGTAGTTAGAATCTCTTATTTAGCTGGCAGTATTGGCGCTCTCTGTATTGCAGTAGTTCGAGTAACGAAGATGTTTGTGAGGTAAGTGATTTATGAAAGGTATAGGTTATTGTTAGTCAGGGCCATTCTTTTGTAGGGATTATTAAAAGTCAGATTGCGTTGCGCTAAAAATATTGTGTGTCAGTTTAGTGTTCATCAGAATAAGTAAAGAGAGAAATGTCTGAGTACGTTCAGTTTTGCTCAACTCTTTGAAAATCAAATAACGTAAGAGGTTTTCCAGCACTGTCATTTATAAATTTTTTCTTAGGGGATGTTTCAATTAGCGCGTTCTGTTTAGAGCCGAGGTAGCAACAGTCTTTACTCTTTGAGCAGTTTCCAAATTACGTTGTTAAACCACGGTAAGTCTTTTCCATTCTTAATCCGTTTGGTCGGCACATGTTTCACCTGAGCACGATTTACAGTCCATTTAAACTTCGCTCATACTTCGTGAACGTCCGTCACATTGAAACTTAACGATGTCGATTCATTATGTAAGTGAGATGCTAACAACTGCTTATCTGCTCTTTTCCACAGAATTACTCTCCCATTCTGGAAAAAAATAAAAAAATATTTAAATAAACTACATTCCAGCACCAGACACGGGGATTGACTTATTGCAAGGTATTTTAATTTTTGACACAGTCACAACCATAAGCACTTTCGTCCCTCAGAGGCCATCTTCAGATGCTACAATCGAGGACAGAAGAATTTAAATTAAGACCTGAAACAAGTACCATTGTACGATTAGTGTCTGCTGAGAAAAAGGGATGTTGACTTGAGAAATAGTATTTATGATACTCGCTATGATGACACCATCGTCACTAATCCGTGCCTCTATACAGCTGCCGTCGACCAGTCAGCCCTGTTTGTAGGTACGTGGTCTACAATATTTCGCCTGCTCAAGACATTTTTCGAAAAATGTGTTCAAAAGTACTTCGCAAGACTTTCTTGATACCGCCGTGGCTTTAAAGACCAATAGAAAAATGTAATGTTAACAGACTGCCTCTCGCGGCCTTCTCTCTAGGGTCAATGCGCTTATTACATACAGCTATCATTACAGCACTAGCATAATTCATAAACCCTTCACGTATGCAAATATCATCTTTAATCTATCTTATAACACTCCATAATAAGCAGGTTCCTGACAAATAGCTGACCGTTCTTCGAATATGTCTTTAAACAAGTGTTTACTCTCAACATTTTGGCCGTCAAGAAGTCGCAGAAATATGTCCACTTACATTCTCAACGGAATCGATATTAACACAAAAAGGACGGCCTGTTTTTCTAAGAATGAATTACATTTGTTCGCTGCTTCATACGAATACCAGTGCACTGGAGGGCAAATACTGCGTTCCCAGAAAGTACAGGCGTCGGCCGTGATCTTACTTCGCAGAACCAATGGCCTCATATTACCTACCAGTAAGTTCCCTGTCGGTCACTGATTAACGACCCAAACAGCCGAGGGGCGTTGTCGCCCAAACCGCACAGCGCTGGCGGGCGCTGGCTGTTAGATAAACCTCGGTCCGGCATACCTTATCGAGCCTGCCCCACGTGAATTAAACATGGACACAGTCCGCCAGCTGCTCCAGGTTTTCCTTCTTTCGTGTCCCCGCTGTTCGGTGGGAATCGTTCATGATGTTGCGTGTTCAACCAGGTACGCGCTCACGACATATAGGAATTCATAAAGAAACTTCAGTCAACATTCGAACATCACTTTTGCTTGACAGCTCCTGTTCCACAGAGCAATTACTCAGTAGATGACATATTGTCCTAGTGGTCGGATTACAATTATGGCATTTTATTGTCGACTGGCTGAGTACCGGTCATTGCCCAGGTACGTAGTTATTCCAGTCTTATAATCTATCTCCCCCTTTCCCCTCTCTCTTTCACCTCTTCCCTCATCCCTCTCTGTCCATCTTCTCCACCCCGTCTCTGTGTCCGCTCCTCCAACCCCACTCTTTCCATCCCCTCCTGCTCCTCTCTCTGCCCCCTCTCGTCCTCACCGTTCACCTCCTCCTCTTTCCTTCTATGTCCATCCCCTCATCTCCCCTTTTCGTACCCACCTCACCGTCGTCTTCCCTTTCTCTGCCCATTTCCACCTCTCCTCTGTATGTCCATCTTCTCCTCTCTCTCCCCCACCCCTTTCTCTCGCGACGTTATCACGCTGACCCCAATAGGAGCCGGTTGTTCCAGCCTCAACAGTTATTTCTTTCTGTGTTATAACTCATGTGCACTAAGTTTGGTTGAAATTGTTCCAAGGGTTTAGGATAAGCTTTTTTCCCTTGACTTCGCTCACCGGCGCACAAGTCAAACATATTTCACATGTTTCTGTCGTTGTGGTCTTCAGACCAGGGACTGGTTTGATGCGGCTCACCATGCTACTTTATCCTGTGCAAGCTTCTTCATCTCCTAGTAACTACTGCAACCTACATCCTTCTAAATCTGCTTAGTATATCCATCTCTTGGTCTCCCTCTACAATTTTACGTCCACGCTTCACTCCTATACTGAATTGGTGATCCTTTGATGCCTCAGAACGTGTCCTACCAACCGATCCCTTCTTCTAGTCAAGTTGTGTCACAAATTCCTCTTCTCCCCAGTTCTCTTCAGTACCTCCTCATCAGTTACGTGATCTATCCAACTTATCTTCAGCATTCTTCTGTAGCACCACGTTTCGAAAGCTTCTATTCTCTTCTTGTCTAAACTGTTTATCGTCCATGTTTCACTTCCATACAAGGCTACACTCCATGCAAATACTTTCAGAAAAGATTTTCTGACACTCAAATCTATACTCGATGTTAACAAATTTCTCTTCTTCAGAAACACTTTCCTTCTCATAACCAGTCTACATTTTGTATCTTCTCTACCTCGACCATCATCAGTTATTTTGCTTCCCAAATAGCGAAACTCATCTACTTCTTTAAGTGTCTCATTTCCTAATCAAATTCCGTCAGCATCATCTAATTTAATTCAAATACATTCCATTATCCTCGTTTTGCTTTTGTTGGTGCGCATCTTAATTTCACATACATTTCACACTTATTTGTACCCATATTTGAACTGTATCTCTAGAGAATTTCGCCCTGAAGTTTCATTTTCACGTAGCTCAATGTTTTTCACCCCCCTCCTCACCACTTTGATAGGTAGGTGGTTCTTGTCCCCAAAGCGACGATTTCGACATCATATGTGTACCAAATTTAGTTGAAATCGGTCCATTGGCTTAGGAGAAGATGTGAAACATACATATATACGTACATCCATTTTTATAATATTTATGGACTGGGACTGAACTTTTTTTTCTTTTGGATTTCGTTCTCCCCCCCTCCCCCAGAGGCGATTTTTTTTTTCGTTATTGGATTGGGACAACTCCAGTTATTATGCAAATGCAGCATATGTCCATGTATATGTTGAGAAAATATATGACGTTAGTAAAGCTGCTGAAACGTTCCCCACTGTCGCAAATATGATCAACGTAACATGCAAATACGTAATAGCAAACGAGTTGCTCGTAATGCGAGTGATGTCGGGACGCTGCTCAGTGCCCATGTGAGAAGGCGAGCGTGCTGCCGCAGCTCCCCGCGACATCTGTGAGTAGAAACGTAAACTAACTCAGCGCCAGCTATGCCCTCAACGAGAGAGACGGAACAACTACTGTCGGTTTTCAAGTTACGTCCGACGTTCATCAACTGTCACCACGATTTTACCACTAATCTGTACGAGCGATAAAATCTGAATACTGGGCGTTAAATCTGCGGAACTGATCAGGGTGCTAAAAACGCCGCTTTTTAATGGGTGTATAACATATACCGCGTATTTGGGCTTTGGCGTTAAATTGATTACTTCACAGTTTCAAAATGGACACTATTCAATGAGACTGCGCAAAGTCGATGTGTATTACAAATGCATGAAAAATATAATAAGCAGAGACCGAGATGTTAGGATACACGCCCGGTGCTTTCAAGTAGACTATCAACAGGACAGTTTCATTTAATGTGTAACAGCACCAAATTTACGAATATTCTTTTATTATTACAGAATGTCGGTTGCTCCTTTTGACGAGTTGCTGGATGCCGTTGTGAACGTATAACGACACAGTGATGAAAAAATGTATAGATCCTTCAGAGAGATTGGTCATTACATTGAGGTAGTGAATTTGCCCATTACTAAGTACTTTATCTCCGTTCCATTTGTTGAACTAGTTTCTTTTTCCCTTATTGGAAATATTATTTCCACAACCTTTTACGTGTAGAATCAAAAACAGTTCTCAAAGTACATGTCTTTTTTTTTTGTTATGTAGTTATTCCTGCCACCACCTTTTTTTATACGTGAAAATCCTTTACGAAATTATTTCTTAGTAAGTACTTCATCAATTCTTTACCAGAAATAAAATTATGTATAAGTAAACTATTGCAGAAGTAAATCAGTTACTTGGCATGTTCATTGCTCTTGCCTGTCTGTTTGAATTATCTGGCCTCGGGGAACGATCTTCAGCGACTTGTAGTTTGACTCTCACGTGTCAACAAAAACTATTCCGCTAATTACACGAGAAACTGCGTAGTTATCTGAGATGTTCTGCAACCCCGTGAGATGTCAACTCCAAGTGAGGAAATGTGGCTCGAGGAGGCACCTGAGTATCAAGACTTAACTAACTACCCCAATTAGCCGGCCGTGGTGGCCGTGCGGTTCTAGGCGCTACAGTCCGGAACCGCGGGACTGCTACGGTCGCAGGTTCGAATTCTGCCTCGGGCATGAATGTGTGTGATGTCCTTAAGTTAGTTAGGTTTAAGTAGTTCTAAGTTCTAGGGGACTGATGACCTCAGATGCTAAGTCCCATAGTGCTCAGAGCCATCTGAACCATTTGAACTACCCCAATTGCATTGGGGTGGTGAATAGTAAACATATTCGTTTGAAATGCCCGCCAAATTCTGGTTCTGTGTTTCGCCGGTGCACATGATCGCGAGGATGATTCAAGAATTTTCAAGAATTGTTATTTCAAGAAGTGGCTCCAAGTAGAGCAACTGTTTCTTCCAGAAAAAAAAAGCCTGCCATTGTTAGACCCAACAGTACATCTTGTACCTCTAGGAGATGAGGCTCTCAGGCTGTCAATGCTTAATGAAAGAAAAATGGGCCTACAATTACAGGCATAGTCATGCAAGCCGCACTGTGAAATGCACCCCTGAAATTATGAGCAGCAAGTGGCGTGTTCTACATTCTCCCAATCTAGTAGACAAGGAGGTAGCAATGGGAATTGTTCTAGGCCGTTGCATTCTCCATAACTATGTCAAAAAACGTGATGGATTCATTTTCGAAGATAGCTTGACATGCGACATAGAAGATGTACAAGGAATATTGGCAGGCGAGGGCAAACAAATGGGCTGCAATGAAGAGAGCTTTTCTGTAATTATTTCAGCTGCCCGTGAGTAATATGTTGGCACGTGAAGTATGCTTATAGTTTTGACAAAAGGTAGGAAAATGTTTTCTATAGTTATTACTTTGGTTCATAGTTTTGGTTTTATTATACTAATAAATTATAAAGTACTACTATTACTGCCTGATATTACTGGTATGTAATTCTCGTTCTTTTATGTCGCATGGTATATCAGTTTAAACGGTGGTCTTGCCTAACAAAACATGGGGAAACATTGTTTGAGATAAAAATCCCTATGCAGTAGGTAACAGATGTTTCATGTAATGTTTCAACAGTACAATGAACAACAAAATATTTTTCATTATTATCTTTGGGTGAATTACTTAGTGCAGTATGTGTAAACGAAGTAAGAGTTACATGCTAATGAAAAAAGTATAGAACATGGAGAAAAACTTCAAACTTGCAATTACTTCATTGCAACTTATTGACAAACTAATTAATAGTAAAAATAACTACTCTAAGTATTCATCATAATTAACGTCTTAAACTGTCATAATTGATTTAATGAACTTTGGAATTCCAAAAACTTATACGTGATGTTGAATTATTTTGTCTGCAGAGTTAAGACATGAAAAGATTAATTGGAAAATTATTTCAGTGGGAAGTAGTCAGAGATACTGAGCTGCTGACTGGAGGATTCAGTTTCCACAACGGCTTCATCTTCAGAATTCGAATTGCCTTGGCCGTATGGTGGTGGTGACGCATGATACGGTCACCTGAAGATTCTACATACAATGACACATATGTGGTCACTCGCGAGTACGGACAGCGTTGAAATCGGGACGGAGAGTAGGCATGTCCAGGATTTCCCACAGCATTTCGGAATGTTTCCGTCACCTTCACAAGCTTAGAGTTGTGGTAATTGATCCATTGTAGCAAGTAGAGACAGATTAGTTGCAAATTCATCACTATCCAATTGTCCTTTTTGAAGTGCCAAACTTTGCATCGTAATGTCTTGTATTCTCGGACGCCGTGGCTATCGCCCTACAACACCTGGACGTTTCATCGCCCTCTCTTGCAGCAGTTCTCACGTTTCGGCGGGAGACGATGTTGTGGGATGTTGTGGGCTCGTCATGTTTTGAAAGTGCTGACTCGTAGTACTCTAGGTAGGTCTCCTGTTTCATTTCGTGAAATGGTTTCTTTCTCCCGCGGTGAAATACTGGACATAGTTTTTTCACGAACTTTTACGTTTGGAGTTAAGAAATACAGTTGGTCAAAGCACACTGTACTTTTTCTTCATTATAGGCAGTCGGGTCTTTCCTTTTCTTTCTTTTTCTTCTTGAGACCTTCACCCCTTCATCAGTTCTTTACCTGAATGAAACTGTGTGTAAGTACATTGTTAGGTAGAAGTAAGTCAGTTGTTCATTTGCTTTGTATGATTGATTTTTCTTATCATTGTCTTTTTTAATTTCCAACGACAGACTGCGTAAGGAAGGTGTTTTAATCGTGATAAAAAAACAGGTCATGACATTTTGTACTTATTGACATTTTAAAACATACGCGCCTGCCGAAAGAACTAGTAAGAATTTCAGCAAAATCGACAAGCGAAGTTGTAAATAGAATTAGATTGTCATCTATTTAAACATTGTATATTTATATAATTTTTCTGTTTTTTTTAAGTGAATCTTTTATTCTTGTGTAAATGGAACGCTAATTTTAAAATTAGTTTACTTGATAAAATTGAATATATTTTCGTCGAAACATAGTCAATTCGGAAATATGTTTACTAGGATAGATACGTAAATTTTTTTTATATGTTTTAAAACACATTTTAAAAATGTCAGTTGTCAGTTCGTGAGAGGATACAGCTCAAGGGTTAAAATGCAATCCACGTTATTAAAAAAACACAAATTAAAAAACATGTGATCTGCACTAAAAAGTAATATTCTGTTTAAATATGTATTTGTATTTACAAATTTTTATTGATATGTCCTTTCATCAAAAATTTCTTAACGTACACAAAAGGAAGAGTTACTCGTACGTACACATGTGCACAAAAGCGGGAGTCAGCTTTTGTATAGTCGTTACACAGCTGCTTTGTCTTTGTCAGGAACACTCATCACATGCCAGTTTGTGTGCATGCTTTCTCAGACTTCGTTCCAGCACTTCAGTCGTTTGTCGCTGTAGCGCTTCGATTCGACTTCATAAGTGGCTGACTGCTACTCAGTTGCATGTATAAATTCATCCGCACATATTTCGGTGGACACGAGCTCAGCCTTTAGACTTCACCGTCGTCTTGGACGGCAGGCAACAGACGTGTGTGGCCGCTCGGCGACGTCGGAAGCGTTCCTGCAGTCTGCCTCACTGTGGCGCCATTGTTCCAGTTAGCCGATACTAATGCGGCGTTTTCAATGCCGCGATTTTAGCGGTCGAACAGATAGCTGTTAAATATTCGGAATCCGACGCAGGGCGCATGCGAACAAATCTGAAGCCAAGTTCCCTAATCAAACTGTTATCACTGATAGAGAGACTATTCATCAAACAGTCAACTGGAGTAATTATAGTTTTGTTAGTCGTGGACGTGACAAGACGTCCTTCGAAACGTTGCTAAATGCCTTCTCTGAAAACAACCTAGAACATATACTTCAGAACCCCACTCGTGATGGATCTTGCAGCAACAAACGTACCTGACCTCTCCGAGGAAGTCCACATCGAAACTGGTCTCAGTGATCACAAGGCAGTTATAACAACAGTGACTACTAAAATGCAAAAGGCAGCTAAAAACAAGCGGAAAGATTCATATGTTCAGCAAACTATACAGAAGCAGTAGAGTCACGTCTCAATGAGGATCCTGAAACTTTTAGCTTAGGAGAGGAGCATGTTGACGAACTATGGCTCAGGTTTAAAGAATAGTTGACCATGCACTGGATAGATACAAACACAGTATGACAGTTCATGGGGGGAGGGGGGGGAGATCCTTCATTATGTACAGATACAGTCGCTGTAAAGAAACTTCCAAAGAAACAAAGACTACTGCATAATAGGTATAAAACAAAGTATACGGCTATAGACAGAGAAAACACGAATGCCAGTCAAGAGAGCAATGCGTGAAGTCTTCAATAAGTTCCATAGCAGAATACTGTCGAAAGATCTTTCACAAAACCAAAGATATTCTAGTCGTATCTTAAGGCTGTTACTGGCATCAAAGTTAGCGTCTAGTCATTCACGGGCAACTCAGGAACTGAAATTGAGAGCAGTAAAGCAAAAGCGGAAATTTTTAGTTCTAGCAGTATTTCCCCAGTTTGATTCTGGTATCACTCAAAAGATGAGTGAAACAAGTATTTGTGTCAGTGGCATTGAGAAACAGCTGAGATCGTTAATACTCGACAAAGGCCCAGGGCCCGAAGGAATTCCTGTCAGATTCTACACCCAATTTGCAGCTGAGTTAGTTCAAATGGTTCAAATGGCTCTGAGCACTATGGGACTTAACTTCTGAGGTCATCAGTCGCCTAAGAACTAATTAAACCTAACTAACCTAAGGACATCACACGCATCCATGCCCGAGGCAGGATTCGAACCTGCGACCGTAGCGGTCGCACAGTTCCACACTGTAGCGCCTAGAACCGCTCGCCGGCGCAGCTGAGTTAGTCCCTCTGTTAATTATAACCTTTCATAAATCCCTCTAAGGCAAAACCGTCCTTGTAGATGGATTTCGAAAGCATCGATCATGCGAAAGGCCGTTCGCACTTTCCTCACATGACATCCTGAAGGCCTTGGACGATGAAGTATTCCACGAATTCCGGAGAGTACTTGACCCAGTACCTCACCAACGCTTATCATCAAATGTGCGATCGTATTGGGTATTGGAACGACATTTGTGACTGTGTTGAGGATTATTTGGTATGGAAGACGCAGCAGGCTATCTTGGATGGAGCGTCGTCGACACATTTGTGCCCCAGGGAAGTGTGTTGGGGCCCTTGCTGTCCATGCTATACATGACCTTACGGAAAATGTTGATACTGACCTCATAATTGTGGCACATGAAGCAGTTATCTAAGACGAAGTACAGTCTGAACAAAGCTGCACAAATATTTAGTCAGGCCTTAATAAGATTTCGACGTAGTGCACAGTTTTGCAACTTATAAGTGTTCAGAAATGTAAAATTGTGCATTTCACAAAACGAAAAACACATAATCCCATAAATACAACAGCAGTGAGCCACAGCTGGCTTTGTTCAAAAATGATTCAAATGGCTCTGAGCACTGTGGGACTTAACATCTGAGGTCATCAGTCCCCTAGACTTTTAGAACTACTTAAACCTAACCTAAGGACATCACACACATCCATGTCCGAGGCAGGATTCGAACCTGCGACCGTAGCGGTCTCGCGGTTCCAGACTGCAGCGCCTAGAACCGCACGGCCACTTCGGCCGGCGAAAATGAACACAAATTAAATCGTTGTAGTTTAAACCATTATGATGGGAAGTCCCATCAACAATAATTTCTGACATACGATTATTTGAAACGGTCAGATCATATGGCCCGCAGGTTAACAGTTTAGCCTGTTACATTTTATCGACTTGCCTGTACTGAAGAGTAACAAACGATACAATAATGTGTGGTGAGTAGGGGCTAGTGCAAAGCAACAGTGCACCGCCACGTGACACAGTGGTAGCGGTCAGGCGGTGCACTCAACTCTGTGGAGAAGCAGGAGTCGCAAGACAACTCGTGGCTACAAGAAACGAAGACCGGCCTATAATAGGCGATAGTGGGAAAAGTTATCATCAGTCGTGGATTAATTTTCTTGTACGACATTCTGAACAAGACAAAGATCGCCGTCCGCTGGATTCCCTGACTGCTCACATCCATTCAAAAAGCCCGCGAAACTGAGGCAGCGGCGCAAATGTGTCAGGCCGGTCCAGATGACGTCTCCAACCGCCTAAAAGCTTGTGGGTGACGTGTGCTGAGAGCGTCACAGGAGCGAAGCGAGCAGTCTAAACACGTTGACCCACCACTGCCGAACAGCCCCGGATCTACTATCTTTCTGAATCGGGGCAAAAACTTGATAGTGATTCCCCTCCACCCTCGAGCGTTTGAGATAGGACGTCAAAAACTTTAAAAAAATCGATTTCTCAAAAAATGTTCATTTTGCAGCGCACGTTTTTCGGAAGGGTTCGATATACAAAACGTATATGTTCGAGGAAATGTAACACATGTCATCTGGTCTCAAGTATGCCGAAGTGCAGTGCCACGCCTCTCCACACAGCATTCTTCTATCGCACGTCACTGCATTTCGCTCTGTGGAATTCAAACGTGTATATTTTGTAATGGAAGCCATCAAACCTATGTTGAGGACAATAGAAATTAAAATGACCTGTGGTGCCTCTCCTACTCCCAGCCGGATGCTTTGCCATCCTACCTCCCTTAAAAGAAAAACCTCATCATTAATACTGAGTGGGATTATTTGTGACGGGGAGAATAAGAACTCTGAAAATTTGCACCCTTTATGGCCTATTAGCTAAAACATTCTCTTTTGTATGGCATAAAATTAAATATACGAAATGTAAAACCTGTAAAGACAAGAGACAAGCAAGAGAGTACAAATTTCTTCAATCCTTAGGTCCCAGCATTTTTCCCCTCTCTAGTCTTGCTACAGCTTTATGCAACGCGCTTTCCTTTCTGCGAAAGAATCTATTGCCTCATCAAAGTTCGCGAAACGTTTTGCTACATGAAAAATCAAAATGTCGCTGTCTAATACTAAGAAAGCTATTCAAGACTGGTGTGGTTTCTCGATTTGATTGTGTATATTTTGTCAGTGTCTGCTAGATAAAACGAAACAGGCCTTTCCAATGTTGCAGCAATTGTGGCACGCCAAATAAGCGAAATTGTTTTGGCACAAATGGTCATTTTATGTACCTCAATTACATAAATAACACGTCAGAATATAATTCACTAAGTGCCAATATCAAATGCCTATTAGGGGTAGTACAAGCAAAAGTTTTATGTTAAGAAATTGTTTCACATTACATTCATACGCTAAAGTTTCTCAAGCATGAGATCGAAAAGCAGTAGTACGAAATTTTTACATAAATTTCGAATCGTCATATTCTTCCATATAATTTGTGTGATGTCCCCGGTTTCTTCTCTTTCCTCATTCTAACAAACAATCTTGTCATCACTAATTCTGTAACTATTCCTGCCATTGTCAAAAATTATTCCCCGGTTTAACTTAATTAACTCTGCCAGAATCACCGGTTCAGTTATCCTTCATTTAGTCTCCCGTTAGGTGTTATTATATGAGCTCGAACAACGCGTTTTCCGCGCTATTTCGAGATTAGAACTTAAAATGGTTGGCAACCGGGGACTTTACAACTGGTCCTTAGTAGTGTAACGATCTGACAAAAATTTCCCGGATTAACTGGAAGCAAGGTCTCTGCTGTTATATAATTAGTGGAATACTGAACTTCGGCTCAACCGGATGCTGTAAACGGTGATAAATCAGATGGCAAGCGACGCGTTTCAAGAAGCAACTTCTCATCCTCAGTTACCCCCCCCCCCCTCCCCCAATTTCATAGTCTTGGATATACCCAAAAAGATAATATGTAATGTTTCTTACTTGTTATTCCTGTTAGTCGTTTATTTCCACTCTTGCAGTCTGAATCTGTGGATTTCGCTAGTAATTAAAACAACGCCAATCATTCGCACACCCAATCAACCACACAAACAAACAGCCATTGGCACTCGCCCGTGCGGGTTTATTCGGCTCAGCTCGTATAGCCCCATCCTCTTTTGTCTGCAGGAAAGTTTTTTATTTCTAGATGCGACGGGGCTCCCAAGGCATAGACATCACGTACACTATGCACACATTCAAAAATAATTATTCGTTCAGAAATCAAATTAGAATGTATTCAAAAATGTTCAAAAACTAACAGGGATGCGTTTCAAAATCATATGAACAATCGGTCCTGATGTTAAATTTCTCGGTGTTCTCATTTTTACTACTTCTCATTACCTTCGTCTTTCTTCGATCTACTCTCGATCAATATTCTTTACTTATTAGACTGTTCATCCCATTTAGCAGATCTTGTAATTATTCTTCACCTTCACTTAGGGTAGCAATGTTATCAGCGAATCGTACCATCGATATCCTTTCCCCTTGAATTTTAATTCCACTCTTGAATCTTTCTTTTATTTCCTTGATTGCTTCTTCGATGTACAGATCGGAGAGTAGGGGCGAAAGACTATATTCCTGTCTTACACCTTTTTCAATCTGAACACTAAGTTTCTGGTGTTCTACCCTGATTGTTCCCTCTTGGCTCTTGTACATATTGTGTATTACGGGTTTTTCCCTACAGCTTACTCCTGTTTTTCTCATAATTTAGAACATCTTGCAGCATTTCACAATTTCAAAGGCTTTTTCCAGGTCAACAAATCCAATGAATGTGTCTTGATTTTTCTTTAATCTTGCTTCCATTATCAAACGCAACATAAGAACTACCTCTCTGGTGCCTTTCCCTTTCCTAAAGCCAAACTAATCGTCATGTAACACATCCTCAATGTTCTTTCCATTCTTTTGTACATTATTCTTGTCACCAACTTGGATGCGTAAGATGTTCCGCTGATTGTGCGATAATTCTCGCTCTTGTCACCTCTTGCAGTGGGTGACGTTTTTCCGAAAGTCAGATTGTTTATAGACAGACATACGTGCGTACATTGTACACACCAGCACGAATAGTCTTTTGTTGTCACTTGCTCCAATGATTTCAGAAATTCTGATGGAATGTTATCTATCCCTTCTGCCTTATTTAAAGTCTTCCAGAGTTCTTTTGAATTCTGATTCTAATACTGGATCGCCTGCCTCTTCTGTTTCTTCTTCTAGCAGCTCATCAGACAAGTGCTCCCTTTCACAGAGGCCTTCAGTGTACTCTCGCCATCCATCCGCTCTCTCCTCCGCATTTAAAAGTGAAATTCCCATTGCACTCTTATTGTTACCAACGTTGCATCTAATTTCACCGAACCCCGTTTTGACTATTCTATATGCGACTGAGTCCTCCCGAAAATTACTTCTTTTTCGATTTCTTCACATTTTTCATGCAACCATTTTGCTTTAGCTTCCCCGCACTTCCTATTTATTTCATTCCTAAGTGACTTATATTTGTATAGTCCTGGATTTCCCCAAACATTTTTGTCCTTCCTTCTTTCGCCGATGAACTGAATCATTTCTTTCCTTACCCATGGTTTCTTCGCAGTTACGTTCTTTATACCTATTTTTTCTTTCAAACGTGTATGATTACTCCTTTTAGAGATGCCCATTCCTCTTCAACTGAACTGCCTACCGAGCTACGCCTCGTCGCAATATCTATAGCCTCAGAGAAGTTCAAGCGTATCTATTCATTCCTTAGTATTTCCGTATCCCACTTCCTTGGAGGGACATTGACATACTAAAAACTTGAATACACTGTATTAATGTTCGGGAATAACATTTATGTAATAGTTCGTTATGAACCGGCTTTCGACTTCCTGAGCCATTGCCAGATAACCAAACAGCTTCAGCGAGAGTTCAAAGCTGTAGTCGTAAAATGTCACGTATCTTGGAAAAACATTCTTTTTACAGGTATGAACTCTCGCCGAAGGGTGTGGACTACCTGTTAAGTATTAAGTTGTCTGACCGTGGGCTAGGGAGCCGAAGCCGGTTCATAAGGAACAACTAAATAAGCAATACTATTGTGAAATATTAGTACTACGTATTCAAGTTATTAACATTACGAAATATTACACTGAAGTCTATAGGCAGGAATATCACTTGACGTTATTCTCATCAGTGTGCCATCCCCCTACGTGCCAGTTCGTGGCCTAAGGCTACAGCCATAAATGGATCCAAACAGCAATAGCAACAAACAAATGGAAGCGAGATACGCAAGAAATAGACAAACTGCTGCCAGCAACACGCTTACGATACGTGAAAAATGTCACTAACCCGATTGGTAAATCAAGTCTGCGATGGCCGAGCACCGGCAAGACTGCGGCAACGATATCAAATTTAACGAAATCTGCATACTGGCCAAGCAGACGGCTTTGACGAAACGCAAGACCAGAAAGTCCTCGAAATATTAAAACATCCGAACACGGACAGAGAGGGTATGGACTCGGGCTTGCCACATCCCTGGAGTCCACCAGGACGCGCCGGCAACACGTGGCGCGAGCGCTGCCGACGGTTGACTGCCTGGGTCCGGCAGCAGGAGAGCAGGGGTCCACGTCTGATTCGCCGATGAATACTGGAAGCAATGTAAATCAGCAGATCCCCAGTCCTTCCGCCGTAGCATCCTATTATAATAAAGTTTCCGCTCTTTCCGCCTCAAGTGACCAATCGTAACAACGACCGTTTAAAAATTGGTAGTAACTTCACGCTTAGTGAGCAGTAATATCAAAACATATGTGTATCTGCACAGCTGGAGCACATCAGTAGACCCAGAGGAAGGCCACTGTAACCGTCGTCGTAACGTTGGTTTCTCCAGTATAGCTGTTTTACATTACGACGCGATACGACTCATAGAAAACTCTTATGTCAACTGCCTCCCGCCCGGAATTAAATCTGCCCTTTGTCGAAGCAGCTGGAGTCAGTGGACTTTCCCATTTAAGACCGCTGTCGTCGCTAGAGTGATTCCCCATTCCTCTCAGCTCGGCTCATATACACTCCTTTGAGTGTCCGCATTCAGTTTCGCGATGACCGGTGATGATAACGTTTTGTCTCATCAGAGTATGTTCATATGGAATACACAGCCCTTCCAGACTATTTTCAGCGACAAATACCGCTATCATCAGCGTGTTCTTCAAATATTATTTATTATACGTTACAGCATGGTTTTAAAACTGTTCTCACCTTTTGCGGCATATCTTCTGTGTTTTTGTGTTGCCGTTTTTCTCGGCATACATCATGTCATCTGCAATTTCGTTGGGCGGCTTGCAGCTACTTTATACACACAAAAACATGTTTTGGATTATTAACAAAGTGCGAAAGCTATGTTTTTCTGTGTGCAAAAGTAGCTGCAAGCTGTCTAACGAACTTGCAGATGACATTATGTATGCCGAGAAAAACGGCAACACAAAAACACAGAAGATATGCCGCAAACAACGACAGTAATCTTAAAACCATGCCGTAACGTATAATAAATAAGATTTAAAGAATCCACTGATGATGGCGATATTTGTCGCTGAAACTTGTTTGGGTAATAAATAAATAAATAACAGGAGTGTTTTGCATCAGGGCGGGTTCACAATTCCCATTGTGTTGTTACTGGTAGAACGTACGTAATACGTTATCCTGGACAGGCATTCATAAAGATGTAAGTAATTAATTTTGGGGTAGCGATATGCACATACATAAGTGGCGGTAGTATCATGTACAGAAGTTATAAACGCGCAATCCATTGGCGGAGCTCTCATTTGTACTTAGGTGATTGGTGACAAAATGTTTCCAACGCGATTATGCCTGCTCTATCTTGACAGAATTACGAGGGTGGTTTGAAAAGTTCTCGGAAGCACCACGAGAGGTCAACGCTATAGCAACGAGTTTTTCACGTGATATTCATTCGACTGTTGCCTGTAAACACGTGCCACATCAGTGCTCTTGGAAAAGAGCTGTGGCACTGACGTGGCTCTGTTGTTGTTCCCGCGTAATAATTTGCGAAGGTAGAAAAAAATCGAGATTCGAGCAGTGATTAAGTACTTCGTAAAGAAAGGTATGAAAGCAAAGGACATTCATGCCTATTTCCAGAATACACTGGGGGACTCTACTCCTTCAAATGGCTCTGAGCACTATGGGACTTAACATCTGAGGTCATCAGTCCCCTAGAACTTAGAACTACATAAACCTAACTAACCTAAGGACATCACACACATCCATGCCCGAGGCAGGATTCGAACCTGCGACCGTAGCAGTCGCGGGGTTCCGGACTGAAGCGCCTAGAACCGCTCGGCCATCTACTCCTTCAACTATTGCCAAGTGGGCAAATGAATTTAAATTTGGTCGGGAGAGCTTAGATGATGATCAGCGCAGTGGTCGGCCAAGACGTGTCACTACTCGTGAAATCATCGCAAAAGTGCACAAAATGGTCACGGAGGATCGCGGATTGAAAGTGCGTGAAATTACTTATGCTTGGCAGATGTCATTTGAAAGGGTATATCACATTTTAACTGAAGCATTAGAAATGAAAAAAAAAATATCTGCAAGATGGGTGCCGCGACTCTTGACGCTGGATCAAAAACGCATGAGAATGGACATGGCAATATTAGACGAACTAGGGCATGAACTGTTGTCACAACCGCCTTATTCACCTGATATGGCTTAATCAGACTTCCGTCTCTTCCCAAAACTAAAAATTTCTCTTGGTGGACGAAGATTCACTTCAAACGAAGAATTGATAGCCAGAGTTGACAACTATTTTGCAGGGCTCGAGGAAACTCATTTTCGAGATGGGATCAAGGGACTGGAACATCGTTAGACCAAGTGCATTAATCTACAAGGAGACTACATTGAAAAAAAAAATTTCAGTGACGTAAGTACTTTTTTTATATTCCGTTCCAAGAACGGAAACCTCGTAACTTACTGAATGGGGATCTAAACGTGTTGTTAGGAAAATTGTTCCAATAATTACATTAACAGACTTGGAACGTGGAATGGTTGTTGCAGCTAGTCGCATGTGACATTCCACTTCAGAAATCGTTAGAGAATTCAATATTCCGAGATCCACAGTGTCAAGAGTGTGCAGAGAATATCAAATTTCAGGAATTATCTCTCACCACGGACAATGCAGTGGCCTTCACTTAACGACCGAGAGCAGCGGCGTTTGCGAAGAGTTCTCAGGACTAACAGACGAGCAAACCTGCGTGAAATTACCGCAGAAATCAATGTGAGACGTACGACGAACGTATCCTCTTGGGCAATACGGTGGAATATGGCGTTAATGGTCTGTGGCAGCAGACGACCGACGCGAGTGCTTTTGCTAACAGCACGACATCGCCTGCAGCGCATCTCCTGGGCTCGTGCCCACATCGGTTGGACCCCAGACGACTGGAAAACCGTGGCCTGGTCAGATGGGTTCAAATTTCAGTTGATAAGCGCTCGAGTGTGGCGCAGATCCCGCGAAGCCAGGGACCAATGTGTCAACAAGGCACTGTACAAGCTAATGGTGGCTCCATAATGGTGCGGGCTGTGTTTACCCGGAATGGCCTGGGTCCTCTGGTTCAACTGAAGCGATCATTGACCGGAAATCATTACGTTCGGCTACTTGAAGACCATTTGCAGGTATTCATGGACTTCATGTTCCCAAATACAGATTCCATATCACCGGGGCACAATTGTTCGCGGCTGGTTGGAAGAACATTCTGGACAATTAGAGCGAATCATTTGGCCACCCAGACAGCCCAACATGATTCCTATCCAACATTAATGGGGCATAACCGAGTGGTCAGTTCGTGCACAAACGCCTGCACCAGCAACACTTTCGCAAGCAGTACTTCTGCAGGGGATTTCCCACGACTTGTTGAGCCCATGCGACGTCAGTCTGCTGCAATACGCCGATAAAAAGGAGGTTCGACACGGTAGTAGGAGATATCCCATGACTTTTGTCACCTCAGTGCGCGTTAACGACTCCGAGTATGACCTTAGCTGGTTCAAATGGCTCTGAGCACTATGGGACTTAACATCTTAGGTCATCAGTCGCCTAGAACTTAGAATTACTTAAACCTAACTAACCTAAGGACATCACACACATCCATGCCCGAGGCAGGATTCGAACCTGCGACCGGAGCGGACACGCGGCTCCAGACTGAGCGCCTAGATCCGCGAGACCACCGCGGCCGGCCTTAGGTGCAAATTCAGGTTTTTCGCCTGGGCGGAATTAGGTGGTGCGAGGCTTACGGCAATTAACTCGTATTTATGGGGTCCATGATTTGGATTCCTGACTGACCACTGCCGGCCGTAGTGGCCGTGCGGTTCTGGGCGCTACAGTCTAGAACCGAGCGACCGCTACGGTCGGAGGTTCGAATCCTGCCTCGGGCATGGATGTGTGTGATGTCCTTAGGTTAGTTAGGTTTAAGTAGTTCTAAGTTCTAGGCTACTGATGACCTCAGACGTTAAGTCGCATAGTGCTCAGAGCCATTTGAACCATTTGACTGACCATTCAACTTCCGTTTTCCTCTGTTTTTCCAAATCGCTTGAAGCGAGTACCGCAACACACGCCACGGACTTTTCTTCTTGACTCTTCAACCGAACAGACGAGGACGCATTGTTGTCGTTTACAATACGCCGCGTGTACAATCGCACCGCGCGGGGGCGTCCCTTGGCGAACTTTAGTCACAGTTACTGTTACGAACAGACCTGCGTAGTCCCATAACTACAGAAAATCAGATGACTGTATATAAAATATTGTTCACCAAAATATCTCAACAATACACAATTTCACCAAGTACCCTTTAATATAGACTCGACGAGTATTCTCCAGATCACTATATATTTTTCCACGAGGATTCTGATATCAAAATTAGACAAAAATAGCTCACACAGAATTTTTAAGATGTTTTTGTTCCCGCTCTCCATTAGCGACTGAAACAGCAGGAAACTTATACACAAGATGTGTCTCTTAACTTTCTCACCTCAAATACCTTTTGACTAGTTAAGATACGTGTAATCTTTTCTCTATAGTGAATGGGATATTGCCATGAGAACGCCGCAACTGTATATTATTCGAAAAATATATATTTCAACAGTCTTATCTGAAATTGTTACAAATGCTTATCAGTTTAGATCAGTTAATGATCCTATTCAGCTCTATAAATAGAAATGGAACATTAAGAATTAGCTTTGTGGGAGTAGACAACAGGTTGAAAATACATACATTTTCTAAAATTACACCTGATCAATCATGATCAAACCACTGAATGATATATCATTCAGTGGTATGAACATATTGCTCATCCAGCTCTCCGCCTTACAGACTGCAGATTAAAACCGTGCTCCAGACCGAGTCTTGAACCTGAAACTTTGCCACGGGTGAGTCAGTGCTCCACTGACTGATTGTGAGTTTCACCTCCGCTAGTACCTCTCCCCTGCCTTCCAAACCTCACACAAGATTTTCGGGGCTAGCTGTTAATAAAGGATTCTTGTAAGTAGGAGTATGCAGACATGTAAAACAAGGCAGGGTATGTAGCATTTGACGATTCAGAGTGACATTATTTTGGGATAGTGAAAACCCAAGTGACATTTTCGTACATTAGGTAGAAACTCACGCATTTTGTGCTTATTGACCACATCATTCCTCCACAATAGCGGATTTTATTAGTGGTTATATCACTACCCTTAATCTCACATTTTTTAAAACTTTTCAAAACCAAAATACGTGAAATAACAGATTAAAGTATATAAAACTGATTGACGTGTGTGGTGATGACAACTAGATGGGCCGAGTCATGCTGGGGAAAGTAATAAGGGGTGTGTGATTCCGCGGAATTGGAGATACAGGATTTGGGAACTTGACGCGGATATTTTGGGAGACAAAAATGGAACTGTGGCGACGGTGTTTATGATGTGGGAGGTACAGTGTAGATAATGGAATTCTGATTTACAGAAGGGATAGAGAGGAAGTAGCCTATAGCTGGAAGGAAGGACACACTTCCACGTGAATTATTGGTACAGGAAGTAAGAGCTGTTTGAAGTTGCACTTGGATTGTATTTGAAATGCATTGAGACAAACAGAAGACACGTGTTAACAGAGGCACTGTAGCGGCTCCGCTTCTGTGAGTAGTGGTCAGACAATGGGATTTTATTGGTAAAGTTTGCGAGATATAAAGAGCTACTGGAGGTTTCTACAGTTGCGAGGACGAGCAGGAACTTAATTAAATAGTGAACAATGCAAAAGCAGACAGATGCGGGTAGCAGGTTGGAGAGCGAGAGTGAAAAATTCGCAAGGGACGAGAGATTCTGGCAGGAGCAAACCAAGCAGTACTGAGCACATGACTGCAGATCGAGCTATGGTGGAGGGGCGTACACCCATCTCGCTCTCGATTAATGCAGAAGCATTCTTTCAGTTAAGTACCCAACATATGGATGTGACGATATTTACATTTCAGATATTTTGTGTAGTATTTACATGTGCTGAGACAATTTCACAGTACCCTACTTGTAAATGGCAACACGGGCAAAACTGCAATAGCGTTGTTGCATATAATAATCCATGGGCGTAGCCTCTGACGACCCTCTTGTAGCCCAAGGCTGAGCTATTAATTTTGAAGTAAGTTAATAATTTGGGTGGCTGGTCACACTTTCAAGCCACTAGGCAGAAAGAGGTAGCAAGGGTAGAATTTGAATAAACAGTTTTTATAATACTCATCTTTCATTCTTCTTCTTTGTTGTAATTGTAGGTTCGTAGTCCAATCTAAAACGTAACTTTTTATACTGGTCTAGAGGATGCTTGGCTTCATTTAGTGAATAATATGAACACTGGTGGACTTTCTGGAGTTGAACACGAATATTTTCAGTCATTTCAATTCACAATACAAAGCAAAGTCATCCACGAAACTAACACAACACACATAACTTGTACTCCATCTTCGCACTTCAAACTAGTACAACCAACTACTCAAAGATTTACCTCCAACAACATGTAGCAAAGAAAATACTATCGTACATCATCTTTGAAACATACATTTAAAAAATAAAGTATAAATAATTGTTTATCATTGCTTATCTTTTGAAGAAGTCCATAATTATCATCGTAACTGCGTTAACTGTTTATGTATGTTGACGTTTGTACATTTTCGTATAGCTGTAAGGTAGTGGATTTCTGGTTTTGAGTCTTCAACTTGGAAATCGGTCATTTCATATGATCAAAGATCTGTTACTACATTTATCTCACCACCACCAGTTTTACCACAAGCCAATATTCTAAACGTCAGATCGATATCATGCCGTTCCACTCTTTCTCTAGAACAGGCACGAATGAAAAAGAAATGACTGTTAAAAAAGCTGACTGTTCATGTTTGTAGAAAGATTTGAGGAAGCAATGAAGTGCTGTTTCAGAACGCGCCTGACACCTAGTGAGGGGAACGCGAACTGTTTGTAGCTCTGTTTGTGTCTGTAAACTGTATAACATTATCATGACACGAAAACGCAACAAGATTCTGATAAAAGATACATAAAGAACAACTTGTCATCTGTAACTCGTGAATCGTGTGAAAACCAAGTGGAGCATATAACAATAAATATAACTTCTGCTCAGTACATCCAATAGAGTTGTTAGTAAATAGCCTACTCGTTTTTAGAGCAGACAAAAGGAAAGTCACAGTGTTGCGAGTTTCAGTGGAAGTATCTGTGTGAGCTCTGAGTGGGGCTTTCATTTGCACGCTACGAATAAGGAGTGGTGAGTTAATTGTGGCTTTTAATTGTCGGATGTCCCTTTGTGGAAACAAACAATAAATATTAAGAGAGAAAGGAAAACCATGAATTCTCGTGCCAGCCATTCATACGATCGCTACATACAATAAAACAAGTAGTACTATGAGTTAGTCCATACAATTGATGAATCTTGGTAAAAATCAATTGGACAAACTTTCAATGTGAACATAAAAGAAAATATTAGCTCTTAGGGAGTAACTGTGATGACTTACTTACTTGGCAAATTGTATATTTTAAACAGCCATATAGTTTAAGGAAAAGCTATTCCTACATCACTTAACCTAAAGTAAAAAGGTTCTAAATTAGTAACTGAAAATTTAATTATTGAATCCAGTAGCCAGAGGCTGATATGAACCATAAACTAGGGCAACTATAATTTGCCTTAGCTGAACAAATGGTCAACTAATTAAAACAAACTTTTGTAGCTATGGAACTCAACTTCAAAATCCGAAAAGTGGTTTGAAAACAAAGTTCATTTATAACAGATCAATAAAAAGTCACAAAGGCCTTGTTGGCAGAAAGCTTATTGTGTGACAGTCTTTTTGTTGTGCCTATCTGCGACTCAGCATTCCGCTATATGATGAATAGCAACTATCCTTTTCATAATATTGTTACATATAGTAAATTTTATAAACGATAATAATGCTCTTCTCACGTCCTGACTTAGAGACACCGTTACCACGTTGCTGCAAGCTCAGTGTTCTGCACTCTTCTCTACAATCTCCATAGTCTTTCAGGATGAGAATACTCAGCGTTTTAACAACTTGTCCGTTCTTCTAAAGCACCATTCATTATACAGTTTGTTCTCGTGCTAAATTTCAAATAATTTATTTTGATAATCTCTAAATTCATTTTCCATTCACCCATTTGAATATCTCTTCATTCTTGTTTTTGTGCTACCAGTCTACTCCTCTCTTCCTCCAAATTACATTTCGTAAGTTTCGGGTCTTCCATGATCAAAATCATCTCAGGCTACACTACCTACACGACATTTCACTAACCTTTTTCTTAGCTACTTATCCAAGAACCCAAAGAAAATTTTCTTTCATCACAAAAAGTTTCCTTTGGTGCTGCTATTCTCTCTTCTACTTTTTCCTCACTCTCAAACAACTGATTATTATGCGCTTCACATGCTTAACTGTCTTCATGTTTCACGTCCTGTCAATTCTCACATGCATCTAACTTTTTTGTATTCGTATTTTTAACATTTATCTACATTACTGTGTGTTTCACATATTTCAATTTTTTCGAAACTACTATTGATTATCCTTTCATCTGTTGCACCGCCTCCTCCCTGTTCGAAATGTTTATTAATTATTTCAGACGCTGTGCACAGTCAGCCTTAAATAGCACCCCCGTTTCACAACCCTTTACAACTTTAATTCCTTTATTATTTCTTCTTCAGTTCGTATTTAATACGATGTCCCTCAGTTCCTACTGCACATTTCTAGAGGTTGTGGAGGAACTGTAGGACATGAAGTTTTACTTACATAAGTATGTCTAGAAACGGTCTGTTTTTATGTTGCAGGGAAAATAAAATCGATTTTTTTATAATAATGTTTCTCGGTCAGTCTTATGCCTACTATAGAACAAAACTTAAACGCAATACCACTTACATATTATGAGACTTGCAAAGATGTGGAAGCTGATTTAAATAAAGGGCCATTTGCATTGGTAAAGGTAGACAGCAGCATTCAAGTTCATAAACAAATGGGCTAACTAGCAAACTGAGCGAAGTACAAAGGACAAAAGCGCGATAATACTTGAACAATCGGCTTTATGCCACACTTCAAACAATGACAATCTGTCTGAAGAATGGTAAATACATAATATAGATTAATTACGGAATTATAGACAGATACAAATCTATATCTCGCAACACTAATGGTATTCCTCAAATAAATGTTCCTTGAAAATATTCAGCTACATTTTCTACACTAAATTTTAATCACGAATGCTTTAAGGAACACTTCTTCCCAATATGATTCGTGGGTACGGCAGAATTCTCATGATTCATTAAGAAAAGGAGAAGATATGAATCAGGTCTTGTTTGGGTGCAAAAAAATTGTAAACGGAGATCAGTAAATTGAAATAAATGTTCATATGTGTCAAACTGTAAACTACCAGCTTGTCTGAAAACACTGCTGATTTCCAAAGAAATGCTTGTAAAAGTTTTCAGATCAATAAATGCTAATTCACACTACATTGACATTAACGCATGAGTCAGAACATTCTGTGTTATATGTACTACAAAATAATGAAACAAAGTTCCGTGAGCAAAACATTCCAAGAAAATATCGTGCGATGTGATGTGATGTACAGCTGAAGATCAACAAGCGCACGTGCGCTTGTGCATGTGTGTGTGTGTGTGTGTGTGTGTGTGTGTGTGTGAGTGAAACTTTTAGAAATATTAATAATTAATAACAGCAGCAAAAAAATGAGTGGCTGTATGGACTTGGTTTATAATACCAATATGTTAGTTGCATAGTTTTCCAGTGTCATTGAGTACCCAGCCAGACGAAGTAATGATACGACACCATGATCTGATACCACACCACGTTCTCTGTTTATAGTCTACTGCCATCCATCTGATCGTCACTTGCTATTCAATCGCTAAGGAAGGAACTTCAGCACTGCAGATAGTACAGCTGAGAACACATAGGCTGAATATATCGACGTGCTAGCTTGCGACGTAACGCGACATAATGTAAGAAAGGGTTGTCGTGTGTACCAACACCGTTTTTCGCAACTCGTGTCACCATCCCATAAAATATTGCGACCTGAGTTGGAGCCCTGCCACTGCAGAATATTAGCAAAAGCAAGGACGGGAGGAAGATTATGTCGCGGTCTTACAGTAGGAACCGTACCGCTGCAGAACGTAGTGATCACAGGATCAGAACCATGATCCTTTCGAATACGAGCCTGCTGACTTATAGTACTTGTTGCACTACCTCGCTCGTTATATGCGAATCGATAGTGCAATGAGTTAAGTACTCAAAATATAACGGATATTTTCGTCTACTAAAGCACATTACGTTGAGGTTAATTTGTCAATCTCTGGACCGTTACTTATACCAGTTTTTGGGCTCGTAACAATCTTCTGCCCGAACAGGCCACGGAGGCCCAACGGTACTGACCGGCCGCCGTGTCATCTTCAGCCGACAGTCTTCTCTGGATGCGGATATGGAGGGGCATGTGGTCAGCACACCGCTCTCCCGGTCGTATGTCAGTTTGCGAGGCTGATCTTCTGCCTGATAAACATTAATCAAATACCTGCCTCTGTAGCTGAGGTCACCTGTGCAGTGGCGCTCTACTCTGAGGTAATCTGGTTCGAATCCCAATGGCGAGTGAAACTTTCACTGCCAGTATTTGGCTGGCAACAAAAGACAGATGATGGCGTAAAGTTCCTGAACACCAGTCTTTGCGCCCATGTCGTCGATTAAATTCCAAACCTCTCCACAGTTTCTATGGAGTCAAGGTATGTGGCACTGTGACACTATTCTTGGTGATCAGACTGTACCGTCGGATGGGGACCTTAACCTCGGCGACCCCCTCGGTGCTATTCGCCAGGAGTAGGATATGTTCCGGCACTGAATTTCACCCTCTTTTTCCTCTTATCATCATCATACAACACAAACGTAACACTACACTACACACGCGTCTGTTACTCTCATTTACATTCTACAAACACACATACGACGTAACTTGGCGACAGTCAGCTGTGGCACCCGTGGGATATCCCAATCAATAATGGCATACAACATTTACATTTCCAAGTTTTCCCTATGTAAAAGTATATGTCCTGAGTAGTACCTCTAAATGATCTGTTGACACAGTCAGCACGGGTTCAGAACGTACCGTTCTTGCAAAATATAACTAGCTCTTTATTCTCACTAAGCAATGAGTGTTATAGACAGGGGATCTAAAATTGATTCCATACTTCTAGATGTTCACAAAGCTTTCGACACCGTTCCTCACAAGCGATTTCTAACCAAAACGCATGCCTATGCATTACCGTCTCAGCTGTGCGACTGGGTTTGTGGTTTTCTATCAAAAAGGTCACAGTTAGAAATAATTAACGAAAAGTCATTGAATTTAACAGAAGTATTATCTCGCGTTCGCATGGAATTGTTATAAGCCTTCTGCTGTTTCTAATCTAAGTGAACTATTTAGGAGACAATCTGAACAGCCATCTTAAATTGTCTTCAGATGATGCTGTCATTTACCGTCTAATAAAACCATCAGAAGATCAAAACCAATCGCAAAATGATTTAGACAAGGTCTGTATGTGGTCAGAAAAGTGACAACTGGCGCTAAATAAAAGTGTGATATCATCCACTGAGTAGTAAAAAGTATCCGTTAAATTTCGGTTGTGTGATAAATCACACAAATCTTAAGTTGAAACAATGTTCAAATGTGTGTGAGTTCTTAAGGGACCAAACTGCATAGGTCATCGGTCCCTAGGCTTAACACTACTTAAACTAATTTAAACTAATCTATGCAAAGAACAACACACACACCCATCCCCGAGGGAGGACTCGAACCTCCGGCGGGAGGGGCTAAATCTGAAGGCTGTCAAAATAAGTAAGTACCTATGAATTATAATAACAAACAACTTAAATTGTACGATCACGTACATAATGTTGGGGGAAGGCAAACCAAAGACTGCGTTCTGTCGGCATAACACTTAGAAGATTAAGAGGTCTACTAAAGAGACTGCCTACACTACAATTGTCCGTCCTCTGCTAGAATACTGCTGTGGAGTATGGGATGCTTACCAGATTGGATTGATGGAGGGCATCGAGAAAGTTCATAGATGGTTCAAATGGCTCTGAGTACTATGGGACTTAACAGTTGAGGTCATCGGTCCCTTAGAACTTAGAACTACTTAAACCTAACTAACCTGAGGACACCACACACATCCATGCCCGAGGCAAGATTCGAACCTGCGACCGTAGCGGTCGCGTGGTTCCAGACTGAAGTGCCTAGAACCGCTCGGCCACTCCGGCCGGCAAAGTTCAAAGTCAGTCAGTTTTTATGATCGCGAAATAGGGAGAGAGTGTCACGGATATGATTCGGGAGTTGGGGTGGCAATCATCAGCACAAAGACGTTTTTCGTTGAGACGAGATATTTTCACGAACTTCAATCTCCAACGTTCTCCTCCGAATTAGAAAATATATTATTGACACTCTGCTCCATGGGGAGAAATGATCGCTGTAAAAAAAAAAAAAAAAAAAAAAAAAGAGAGAGAGAGACATGAGAGTTCGCGTGGACACATTTAAGTGTTCACTTTTCCCGTGCGCTGTTCGAGAATGGAACGGCAGAGAAAGAGTGTGAAAGTGGTTCTTCAAGGCACTTCAGTGTGAACTGAAGAGTAGTCACTTTAATGTAGATGCAGTGACCCCGAGGGTAATGAAGGTAAGTCGGAGTACAACATTCCTCCCTCATCAATTTGACTCTCACTAGGCGCTATTATGTACCTGTTGTAAATCAAAATTGTGGCCACAGCTGACTTTTCCAAAATAAACACCTCCAGCACTGCCATCAAATGACGCCCTACGCTGAGGATTTAGCAGCGGCAGGTCGACGGAAGAAATTCCTGCATCGACGGTAGCGCCGAAGAGTTTATTTCTAAATTCACAGCGGATGACCCAATCAATATTAAGACACATCTGTCTGTGCACAAACCTACTCCAGAAGTAATCAGATGATACCGGGAGTCAAGCTTCGCTAATTCTATTTGTGCTGTTATTTCTAAGAGAGATTGTTGATTTCAGTCTGAACTGGAAGTGCTGTGACTGATGGTCTGAACTGGAAGTGCTGTGACTGAGGTTGATCTGCTAGGAAATCCGCCGCTCCCGAGTGCGCCCGCTCAGACCTGCTGACGACGTCAGTGAGCCGACGCGAGGAATGGGCTGCGCTGGGAGTCCCCGTATGTGGGCCGCTCCCCGGACCATGCTCCCATTATTCTGGCCGGGCTTCACCGCCGCACCAATTAACGCCGTTCAATCCGTGCCAGTAAGCAGCAAGCAAAGCGGTCGCTCCTAAATAGTTTCTGTCCTTACCTGCACATCTTCACTTGCGAATCCCAAACTGTTGGATGTCTGAACCGGTTGTGTCAATTTTATCTTAATGTAAGTGATACATGTAAACACACAGTCGCGTGTGACTCTGTAATTGCCACATAAGAATGAACTACATACCAGGTGTACCGGTATGAAACGAGCATTAAGATACAAATGTGTCGATAGGAAACATTTGTTGTGAACGAGCCTTAATTATTTTTTTGTTTTGTTTTGTTTGGTTGGTATGACATCTGTCAAAGATATTTAGTATACATCAAGTCATGGAACAAACAACATCATATGTTTTCATCGTGTTAACAGTGACGAATTTTGTACCAGAAAGTGATGATTTGCGGAAAGCACTAATTTTTTTGTTTTCATTTGAAAAAAAAAATGCTGCAGAGTCGCATCGAATGCTTGTCGAGGCATATGGTGATCATGCTCTATCAGTAGCAACATGCAATAGATGGTTTCAACGGTTCAGAAATAATGATTTGGATGGAGGAAATGAAGAACGCGGAAGACCACCAAAAAAGTTCGAAGACGCCGAATTGCAAGCAATATTGGATGAAGATAATACTTTGAGTCAGAAGCAAATGGCAGCAATGCTAAATGTTGCACAACAAACAATTTCTGACCGTTTGAAAGCTATGGGAAAGATCTAAAAGTGTGGAAAATGGGTGCCACATGAATTGAATGAAAGACAGATGGGAAACCGAAAAACCATTTGTCAAATTTTGCTTCAAAGACATGAAAGAAAATCAATTTTGCATCGAATTGTTACTGGCGATGAAAAATGGATTTATTTTAAGAATCCTAAACGGGAAAAATCATGGGTTAATCTAGGACAGACAACCATCAACATCGACTTCAAAACCAGATCGATTCGGCAAGAAGACAATGCTCTGTGTTTGGTGGGATCAGAAAGGTATGGTGTATCATCAGCTTCTAAAACCCGGCGAAACTGTGAATACTAATCGCTACAGACAACAAATGATCAATCTGAACTATGCATTGATCGAAAAAAGACCAGAATGGGCCAGAAGACATGGCAAAGTAATTTTTTTACACGACAATGCATCTGCGCACAAAGCAAAACTAGTCCAGGATACAATCAAAACACTTGGCTGGGAGCTGCAACCCCACCCGCCGTATTCACCAGACTTGGCCCCTTCCGACTACCATTTGTTTTCATCAATGGGACACGCATTGGCTGAGGAACACTTCGATTCCTACGAAGAATTCGAAAATTGGGTGCCTGATTGGTTCGGTTCAAAAGACGAACATTTCTATTGGCGTGGTGTCCACGAATTGCCAGAAAGGTGGTCAAAATGTATAGAAATCAACGTTCAGTACTTTGAATAAAATGTTTTTACTTTTCAATTCAAAATTAGTGTTTCATTTTCACAAAAAACGCTCATTTCATACCGGTACACGCAAAGGGAGGCTTTTTTTTTACATCACATCTCGCATGCAGCCTCTCCTTTCCACATAGTCCGCAACTACAGCTAGTAAAAATTATCTAGAATGCTTTTGAGTTGACTAAATAAGATTTTCAGCAGGTAGTTTACGAAGTAACTGAAAAGGAACTGAATGTTATTTTCTTAATTATTGCAGCGAGATATGGAATGTTGTTGCGAAAAATTGCAGTCTGCTAAGCAATTCATGGGGTGATTCATGTTGGAGATTAGCAGAAGGCACAAGCAAACAAAAGTATCAGCGAACAGACAGTGATGAAATGTAGATGAACGGAACATGTATCCATCCAAGTTCCTTCCTGGATTCCAAGGCGTGAGAAAAGACGCATTCGGTGAACTAATGGAAAGCGGGAAGAAGGCACTCCAAAACGCAGGAACAACGTAGACGCGTACAGTAGAAGACAGAGTAGCGTGGAGAATTCTAGAGGATGCTACCTCTAGACTTCCCCACGCATTTCCATCTTCAGCCTTAACTCTGCATCAGATGTCAAGTGATCATGATCAATGATAGTGATCATGATGCTAATGGATAGAGTTGGCTTAAAATCATGGCGAGGCGTCCAGAATTGTTACATTAGATCAGGGGTGTACAGAGTTCCTTCTTTGCGGCTTTTACCCCTCACTGTTGGCTATGTAAGGGCACCAAGAATAAAGAAAATAAATAAAAAAATACCTATTTATGTATTTACATGAACTGTACCGAGGACTAAACAATGTTGTGTCCTACAGGCGCACGTGGAGCTCTTGTTGCCGTGACTGCTTTGTTCCGCAAGTGCACAAATTCAAAAATAACGTCTCGTGAGACCCACAGGTTATTCTTATGAAAAATTGAGATCCCCTGCCCCAATGCCAGCTACATTGGCGCGGCTCAAAAGAACTAAATTCTACGAGGTCCGCGTTTTCCTTTCCGGGAGAAAGTGACAGACGATTTTAAAAAATTGCAGGATTGGCGGGCCACCAACAGATCCACGGCCGGCCCCAAGAGATACCCTGGCCCCAGCCTCTGCATCCCTGCCTTAGACCTACCCTCAGCAAGAATGGTCCCCCCTAAAACGCATTGTTGTCGTAGGACTATGTCACCGAATCCCTAGGAACGTCCACTGAAATTAATTCCAAACATTAAAACCAGGTAACTTAAAGAGCGGAGGGCCTCCTTTTGCTTCTGTTACAGCGTTTCATCTTCGGGGATAGATTACCGCTAAATTCTGATTTATTCAAAGAGAACTTTTTTGTCATTTCTCGCTAACTGCGACGAATGGTTGTCTCAAGATTCTGAACCATTTAATTTACGACGCTATCAACGCTTTACTTTACCCTGAAGGTACAAGGTTAGATTCCACTCAGGCCTTCATCTACGTCTACATGACTGCTCTGAAATTCGCATTTAAGTGTCTTCGAACCAGCTTCAGACTCCTCCTCTACGATTCCACTCTCCAACAGGGTGCAGGAAAAATGAACACATAAATCATTCTGTACAAACTCTGATTTCTCTTATTTTACTATGCTGATAATTTCTCCCTATGTAAGTTGGCGGTAGTAAAATATTTTCAAATCGGGAGGAAAAAGTTGAAGAGTGAAATTTCGAGAAAAGATCTCGCCGCAAAGAAAAACGCCTTTGTTTTAATGATTGCCAGTCCAACTCGCGTATCATATCCCTGATATTCTCTCCCTTATTTTTGATAATACAAAACAAGCTGCCCTGCTTCGAACTTACTAGATGTCCTGTGTCAATTAAGTCCGGTAAAGATCCCATACAGCACAGCAGTATCGTAGCAGAGGACATACAAGCGTAGTGCGGGCATTCTCTTTAGTACACCTGTTGCATCTTCTAAGTGTTCTCTCAGTAAAACGTAATCTTTGATTTAGCTTCCCCACAACATTACCTATGTGATAATTTCTATTTAAGGTGTTCGTTATCGTCATTCATAGATATTCAGTTGAATTGACAGCCTTTAAATTTGTCTGATTTAGCCTGTAACCGAAATTTACAGGATTTCTTTTTGTACTCATGTGGATGACTTCATTTTTCCTCGTTTTAGAGACAACTGGAACTTTTCGCACCATAGAGATGTGTCTAAGTCATTCTGCAATTGGTTTTGATCTTCTGACAACTTTATTAATGGTAAATGGCGGCGTCATCTGCAAACAATCTAAGAGGGCTGCTCAGATTGCCTCCTAAATTTTTTATGTACAGGGTGTCCATAATTAAAGTTCCAGTTTCAAAACGCTGTAGAATGAGAAGCACTGATCTGAATGACTTAATATTTGAACATTTATTGACTTAGGTGGACACGTCATGGAACAAAAAATAAAAAATAAAGGTTGGGTAAATCTTAACAATAGATGGCGCTGTAAGCGTCATAACATGCCCACGAACAGGCGCGCGCCGCACGGCTGTTACTCAGGTTGCGTCCGAGACGCCCTACGACTGTTTCCACGAAGGATCGCCCGCTGGTACAACTGTTTTACGAGATCAGTGGTGGTGCGCCACTAGCCCTGCCAAGTTCCAGACGCTCAAGGGTATGAAAAAATTCATTGGTCCCGTGTCTGCTAAGAGTCGGGAGAAACTGATTACAAAATTCGAAGAGACACTCTTAGGAAGTGCAATGTGGCAGTGGTAGGAAGCAGTTGATCCGACGTGTCGAAGATGTGGCCGCAGTATTGCAGGAGGGATCGAGCGGTGGTGTACAAGCATGGACGGGAATTGCCTGAACGTTGGACACGCCTGGGAGCTCGGTGCATAAAATCCTAAAAAAATCCTGCATAGCTATCGTTACAAAATCACCCGTGTTCAGGAGTCGCTTCTTGTTGACCTGCCAGCAAGGCAAACTGTTGCTCTAGAATTTCTTGCTCGCATGGAAGTGCACAGTGAATGGCCATGAAACATTCTGTGGGCAGACGTGTCAACATGCAGAATTGCAGAATACGGGCAACGGAATATCCGCACGCCCATTCTGCAAAGGTGATTGTGTGGTACTGGTTGACGGCATCGTTTACCGAGGGCAGTATTTTTTCGAGATGAGAACCTTTTGCTCACCAACGTTATTCCAGCCCTCCAACAGCGTGGAATTGTGGGTAGCATTGCTCCAACTACGAATGTAGCTTAACTGAAGGTATGCACTGCGCAAGGCATTCTGAACGTGACCCCCTGGGACACTCCAATCTGTTACGGAACACGCTGTTTCTCGATTTCTACTTGTGGCGGAAAACGGAGAACATCGCATTGATCATGTCTTGGACAGTTCCCACGACGAATAGAAACCGATTTTTTTTTTATGCCGTTTTTGGCCCCAGAAGAATTAAAAACTATGCCATTTTGCTTTTTGTGCGGTTTTTGGTTCCAGGACCATTAAAGACTGATGTAATTTCGCTTTGCATATACGGTTTTTGGCGTCAGCACAATTAAAAACCGATTTTTCCGATCCGCTGTGGGTTTCCCTAACTGTTGACTATCGAGTTTGTAAGGATGGTGTAATGTGCAACGCAAATCATAGCCGCCTATTGCGATTCTTTTGTTATTTAAAGCCGGCCCCATTTACGTTAAGACGCTTACAGCGCCATCTGTTGGTAAAATTTCTGTTCCATGACGTCTCCCCATCTGCGTGAGCAATATGCTGTTCAAATTTGACGTCTTTCTGAGCAGTGGTTCTCTTTCCACAGCGTTTTGAAAATCGAACTTTAGTTATGGACATCTTGTAGATTAGAAACAACAGAGGGCCTGTAACATTTCCTTGCAGAACGCATGATATCACTTCTGTTTCACTCGATGACTTTCCTTTGAGCATGACATTCACTCGGTTGTCTTCGAACAATAAAGACAATCAGCCTTGGTTTGTTGATGTGTAGTGTATTACCGCGCAAACACAGAAGAGCTCACATTCTAAAAAGTTGTAATGCGGTGCGAAGTGTCTAAATGTTTATAACGTTTTAGTGAGTATCTTTCCCTCGTTTAGAACTGATGGTTCGAACACAAATCAGTCTAGACAACCCAGCCACCTAAATCGAGCTTCACTGTACCGTTCGCACGCGCCAATCCATGTAACGTGACTAATCGCCTCAGCTCCACACGCCATGCCCAGTTCTAACAGACTCCTCTCATTCGTTCGTGCAGTCGGTTGCTTCTGAGCAGCATCAAACAAAGGAACCGATTTTGTCGCCTTTCTGTATTCATTCTGTCACTCATCTTTCCATCTGGCCCTAACGGAAACCTTCTACCAAAATCGACAAAGATGCCTGAAGACTGGTTCGTTTTCAGTGCTTTAGAGTTTAGCAGTATCTGTCATTTCATCTCTTTGGTTTACCAGTGCCGCTTACTTCACAATAACATCACAAGCAGTACAAGTGGCAAATTTATGCCCTAAGAAACCACTCTGAGGGACTGCAGGAACTTTTGGGCGCCGTTAATCGTCACACTCAAACTTCTGTTTTCTCCGCTGGCTCACTGTAAGAGAAGAGGCGTACTTTATGTTGGGGTTTTGTGCCTGCGCCTATACAAGCTCGATTACTTCCTCTGACGTCACACAGATCGCATCGTGGGTGGTTGAGAGACTTTTCGTCACACAACAGTTGGTAGAGGGAAGTATTTTGCATACAACAAACATAATCTATCACCGCCTAAACAGCTGATGATTATTGATTAAATTGCTTTATTTTTCTCTCAAATGCATCGTACGTAATGAAGTAAAATATACAGTTTAGTCAAGGAGAAAGACACTGACCAACAGTTACTTCTTAGGAATGTATAATGACATAGAAAACGACGCCATTGTTTGCCATAAAACAAAATCATATTTTTAAAATAATCCAGTGATTATGTTTAAAGTATGTTTTTGTTTATGGTGTAGTTTTCTAAATAATTAAACATTCCTGGTCAGTGTCTTAAATGTTGACGCTTTCATTCCAACAAATTAGGTCTCAAACTTCAGAATGTGATGCTCTAAACAGATCTTATTCCAGACAACCGAACCAGTAAGACGAATTGGGTTGTTTTCCGGTCCAGGCTGACAGACTTCAGTCATTTATCTCGAGAAATCTGAAAAAAAATCGTTCACATTTGTGCATGAAATCTTTAAGAGTTGCCGCTGAATGCAGAAAAGAAAGTCCAGTGCGATTACCACCTCTTGGAACATTTCAGATGGCGGACAACTGAACCATTCCGAAGACTGAAAAGTGAGCAGATACGTCAGTGAGTTTAATGCTGTCCTTTGCTACAGTTCAGTCTTGTTTATCCGTGTCACTGTGCACTAAGCTCTGGAAATCATAAGCTAGTAAGTGAAGGATATGATTGAATCTGTTTAAGTAATATATTCGCTGATTTCTGAATCCATTTTATCCAGTGTAATATGATACCCCATAGACGGCCCCCCTCCCCACTTGCCACCGCCCCTGGTTGAAGTAATAGCTATGTCATCATAACAAGCAATAAAATTTTTGTTGATGTCAAGCTCTGTTAAATCAACAGCTGACATTTCAAAATGTTTGTCTTCATTTAATGTACTAAGATCGTGTCCTGACGTAAGGTCTGTCTTCTTTTTCTGATGTAAATGCATGGTCATACACCCTTAAAAGTAGGCCTTTCATACACGACAGTACTACATATCAGATACCTGTGTCTCTGCACTGGTGCTCAGTAACAGAAACTACTGTTTATACAACACTTGCCTATGAGATTCAGTGTCATGCTACTGGAATTGGCAAGTCTAATTAGTTAAATGTGGCCGTTCCAAACCCCATTATGTACAATACTTCGGAAAACGATTCACAGTTGTATACAAGAAGAGGGCCTGCTTGACAAAAGACTGACGTTATTTGTCTAGTTAGTCCAATAGGATTGATTTATAATGGCTCGACTCAGAAAAGAAGTGAACTGCGTGTAATAACGTACAAATTCTGACTTCCTCTAGACAACAGTTACTAGTAAAATAAATACAAGTGACTGAAAAGAAAGTGTGAAAGTATTTGGTTGACATGGGATCTATCTAGATCGTCCGTGGAGCTCTGTGCACCCCAGCGTTACGACTACTCAATATATAGTGGCCATATTTGAATCGTCTACACTGAGTAAATACATAAAAGTCTAAGAACAATAATGCAGTCATCGTAGAGGCACTGAGTGACCTGACGGGACGTGGTGATTAGCACTGTTATGTAAGGGACGACCGAGTTAAAAACCTCCGTCACGTCAGCCAAATTTAGGACCTCCATGGTTTCCGTAAGTAAATCGTTTAAAAGCCAAATGCCAGGGTGGATGTTTCAGAAAGAAAGTGTCCCATTCTCATATTGCGTCTCCGTCTCTAATTGGATCGTTGGCGACGGAACATTAAACCATCTATACAGGTCACAAAGATGAAAGACGGAGGGAGGTGGCGCAGTGGTTAGCACACTGGACTCGCATTCAGGAGAATGACGGTTCAAAACCGCGTCCGGCCATCCTGACTTAGGTTTTTGGTGATTTCCCTAAATCGCTTTAGGTAAATGCCGGGGTGATCCCTGTGAAAGGGCACGGCCGACTTCCTTCCCTAATCCGATGGGACTATGACCTCGTTGTTTGGTCCCCTCCGCCGGATCAACCAACCAATCAAATATGAAAGCTTCCTCAAAACGTACGCCGAAGGAGCTTTTTTCCTGACTCCTACTGTAACAACCGATCAACTGGACGACACCACATAGGCTCGCAAACAAACTGTTAGTCACTCCCTTAAAAGATTGGTCTGCCGCTTTGGAGCGCTGTGGATGAAGTTGATATGGTGCCAGGCGGTCACGTGAACTGCAACACTACCCTAAGTTATGGCAGTGCGAGGCCTACGAGAAAGACAGGCCGTGGCGCGAACGTGACATCACGTGACATTGCAGGTCTTACGAGTGCCGGCAGCCTTTTCCGTCGAGGAGCGAGCGACTATTTCGGGCGAGTTTAATAATTCTTGACTGCGCGTTCAAATGCATGCAAATTCTCGATAGCACACGACAAAAATTAAGACCCTTAACCGGTACCCCTTCAATTAAATATTGATTTTCCGTGGACCCTGCACGCAGCCGAGCGTTCCCGAAGTGCGGCGGACAAGCCTACTAATATGACGTCACAAGTTTAGTTGGCTCGTGGCAGTGACGGAATTCGCGGGAAATATGGGCCCCGCAACGAACTTATGACCTCACACCAGTTGTCCTGTCCAACATACATCGCGAACGCTGGCCTACATCCGGGGCCAGGAGGAAATCAGTAAGTCATGAAACAATACCCAATAAAGTCATTAACTTTGCCGTATGTTGTCTGTTTAAGTGCGTAGCTGGGAAGTATTAAAGTGGTCTCAAGTAGTAACTTACTGCCCGCTCGAGACGGTCGATTCAACTTGTAAGACCTGTCGTGCCACGTGCTGCGACGTATGCGGCAGAGCCCCGTGGCAGTGATGTGGTGTGTATGTGCGTGTCGGTGGTTCAGCAGATGACGGTCCAATGCCTAGCGTCGCTGCCTCTGGATCTGGGCGTCCTCGGTTCGATTCCCAGCCGGCTCGGATATTTTCTTCGCTCGAGGACTTCTTCTCATCTTCATCGACGCGCAAATAGCCGCGTCCGTTGGGAAAAATGCGTTCATCGCTAGGGTGACAATGTTGAGAAACATCTCCTTAGTAGAAATGGTTCAAATGGCTCTGAGCACTATGGGACTTAACATCTGAGGTCATCAGTCCTCTAGAACTTAGAACTACTTAAACCTAACTAACCTAAGGACATCACACACATCCATGCCCGAGGCAGCATTCGAACCTGCGGCCGTAGCAGTCTCGCGGTTCCGGACTGAGCGCCTAGAACCGCTAGACCACCGCGGCCGGCGATTTGTTGGTGTATCGATGCGGGCTGTCCAACGTGTCTACATGGGATAGTTGTCGTAGAAAGATCCTATACCACAGGGACGGAAGACAAGTGTGAGGTTTCGTCATTAACAATTGGTTTCAAACCCGACAGCAACTGCTGATAGCGCTGAATGCAATTTCATTTCAACCAGTTTTCGAGACTTTATTGCGAAGGGAAATACATTGAAGCGCCAAAGAAACTGGTATAGGCATGCCTATTCAAATACAGAGATATGTAAACATGCAGAATACGGGTCTATGGTCGACAACGCCTGTACAAGACAAGAAGTGTCTGGCGTAGTTTTTAGATCGGTTATTGCTGCTGCAATGGCAAGTTATCAAGATTTAAGTGAGTCTGTTATAGCCGGCGTACGATCGGATGGGACACGCCATCTCCAAGGTGGCGATAAAGTGGGGATTTTCCCGTACGACCATTTCACGAGTGTACAATCCGCTAAAACATCAAATCGCTAATGCCGGAAAAAGATCCTGCACGAACGAGACCAACGACGAGTGAAGACAATCATTCAACGTGACAGAAGTGCAACCCTTCCGCAAATTGCTGCAGATTTCAATGCTGGGCCATCAGCAAGTGTCAGCGTGCGAACCATTTAACGAAACGTCATCGATGTGGGCTTCTGGAGCCGAAGGCCCACTCGTGTACTCTTGATGACTGCACGACACAAAGCTTTACGCCTCGCCTGGGCCCGTCAACTCCTACATTGGACTGCTGGTGACTGGAAACATGTTGTCTGATCGGACAAAACTCGTTTCAAATTGTAGCGAGTGGATGAACGTGTATGGGTGCGGCGACAACCTCTTGAATCCATGGACCTTGCATGTCAACAGGGGACTGTTCAAGTTGGTGGAGGCTCTGTAATGGTGTGGGGTGCGTGCAGTTGGAGTGATATGGGACAGCTGACACGTCTAGAGACGTCTCTACCAGGTGACACGTACTTAAGAATCCTGTCTGGTCACCTGCATCCATTCATGTCCAGTTGTGCGTTCCGACGGACTTGGGCAATTACAGCAGGGCAATGCGACACCCAACAAGTCCAGAATTGCTACAGAGTGGGTCCTGAAGCACTCTTCTGAGTTTAAACACTTCCGCTGGCCACCAAACTCCCCAGACATGAACATTCTCTGAGCATATCTGGGATGCCTTGCAACATGCTGCTCAGAAGAGATCTTGCACTCTTACGGATTTATGGACAGCCCTGCAGGATTCATGGAGTCAGTTCCCCCCAGCACTACTTCAGACATGCCACGTCATATTGCGGCTCTTACGTGTGTTCGCGGGGCCCCTTCACAATATTAGGGAGGTGTACCAGTTTCTTTGGCTCTTCAGTGTACATGCATCATATTTTTGGCAAAGGCCATTCCTGACAGCGGCACATAAAGCTGCAAGTATTCAGTGGGCCACACAACAGAGAAGCTGGACAGCACAAGCTGCGCGGAGTGGCTGCGCGGTTTGAGGCGCCATGTCACGAACTGTGCGGCCCCTTCCGCCGGAATAAGTTAGTTTAAGTTGGTTTAAGTAGTTTGTAAGTCAGTTTGGTCCCTTAGAAATTCACACACATTTGAACATGGGGGCAGCAGGGGATTGGACGCACGTAATACAGCCCGAGGAGTCGCGAATGTGCCTTGTCAAATGATGGGAGATTTCGAGTGCGCCGTCGACCCAATGAGTCGTTTAACCCGCAGTGTGATGAGGACATATTCAAGCTGGACGTGCTTCTGTAATGTTTGAAGGTGTTTTCGTACTGTGACTCAACACACTCATTTTGGTTACCACGTACATGAACCAAGGTGTTTATTCAGCGACCTCGGTGACCAAGTGTTGCCCTTTTTTCTACAGTTTCGTGATGAGCATGCTGTGATCACTCCCGTCATTCAAGATGACCACAGCCATGTCCACAGCGCTGCACGCATACATAACTCGTTTGACGAACTGTCAGGTGCCATCGCACCTCAACTGTCCTGCTAAATTACTCTATCTTAACCCCATAGAAAATACCTGGGAGTATTTGGAACAGTGAATGGAAAGTCACAGTCAGCTCTACGGAATGTAATCATCAATCAGTGGTGTAAGAATGCAGTCTTGCGGCGGTAACAATGAATAATGATAGAGCACGAGAAATACTATACGAGGGTCTGCGCATTACTGCACGGAGACCCTTACCAGAAGAACCCACGCCGCCTAACATCGACAATAATAAAAAATGAAACACGAGCTTGTTAAGAGTCATAATTGGAAGAAAGTATGGTCAACAATCTTCTGCTTCAGGCAATAAGACCACCTCCTGTTTATGATCTGAGAAGAGGAGGAGGAGGAGGAGATTGATGTCTAGCGTCCCCTCGACATCGACGTTATCAGATACGGAGCACAAGCTCGGATGAGGGAAGGATGGAGGAGGAAAGTGACAGTGCCCTTTCGAAGGAACCATCGGGGCATTGGCCCTAAGCGGAAAACCTAAATCAGGATGGCCGGACGCGGGTTTGAACCGTCGTCCTCCCGAAGACGAGTCCAGTGTGCAGAACGCTGCGCTACCCCTCTCGGTCTCTGTCTAACTGCCTTCCACCTCATCGTCTAACTGATGAATAAATTGTCGAATCACCTGGCATCACATAAGCGTGACTATGCATACAGTTTTAAGAACTGCCATTTGCCAATGACTGCAGAACGATTCTACTGCCTCCGTAGCAAATCTCAAGTAAGGACCACGAAGACAAGATATCAATTAGGACTCGTAAAAAAGGATACTGAGGGTCTTTTTCTCTCGCTCAGTTTCCGAATACGAGATACCCTCCGCCATGAACTCTCTGTATTGCACCTTGTGGAGTATGTACGTGGATGTAGATAAAGAAGAACCCAGGCCTATCTTATCAGCCTAATTGACCGTCTTCAACTTAGTGAGGATAACGGATCCGTTTTGATGTCGTGGCACCAGTTACGAAAGTGCCAAACACAGCCGGCCGGGGTGGCCGAGCGGTTAAAGGCGCTTCAGTCCGGAACCGCGCGACCGCTACGGCCGCAGGTTCGAATCCTGCCTCGGGCATGGATGTGTGTGATGTCCTTAGGTTAGTTAGGTTTAAGTAGTTCTAAGTTCTAGGGGACTGATGACCTCAGATGTTAAGTCCCATAGTGCTCAGAGCCATTTTTTTTTTTTTTTTTTTTTTTTTTTTGCCAATCACATATTTCTTTGACGTAGTATCCCATGTCTTTGAAAGTGAAAGGGTTGAGCTGTTTAGGCAGACACTTATATTTTTGTGCAACGGTCAATATTACAATCAGAGCTCCTTTTGTTGAAGAGTTCTTTATGAAGAAGTTCAATGATATGGTCGTAGACGCGGCCCATTAAAGAGCTGTTATTTCTTTCGATACGTGGGCGATACGTTCGTCATTTGGTTACACGGACGTAAAAACGTATACAGTCCCTGAAACATCTCACCAGCATTAACACTAACATCTAGTTCATTATGGAAGTAGAAAAAGACGATGCCTTGACCTTCTTCGACGCCTCCGCAAACGAAATGGATGCCAGAAAACCCGCCGTACAATTGACTGGCCAAATACTGATCTGTTGTTTACAATTGCCACAGTAGTTATTGCGCTGACGACGCTTGTACGCCAGGGATAAAATCGATCTCGGAACTTTTTCGGACGGACGGTGTACGTTCAATTATGACGACAACGTAGGCACCCGTGACATCACCGGAGTCAGCTAGGGTATACAAGGGGGAATCAGCAAGTCGTGACCAGTCGTTCCACTTGGCAATGGCCAAGGAGCAGCTGATCGAAAACTCGCACCTTTTCAACCACTTGACTCGGCTGGTTTATCCATCAACAAGTGGCTTCAGAGGGATGCAGCACACCTGCAGAAACTTTTTGTCTCTCTCTTCTTCGCCAAACACAAGCCGTTATCGGCGATAGATGTGGTATTCCACTGTTTTAGCGTCACCTTTGGATGGGGGGGGGGGGGGAAGGGGGTGTTTGTCAATTGTTCTTTCGTTTACCTGAATCAATATGCATAATGTAAATGCACAAATTTCTGTGAACAGTTGTTAACAAAAACAATAAATCAGTTGTACATCTTTTGTGTTTTTGTAAATTATCAGAAACTAAGAATACAGTGGCTAAAACAAATTATCTTAAATAGAAATCTTAGATTGACCATTACAAGATTCTTAACTTGCCGTGCAGACTTCCCGGTTAAGTAGTACAAAATTTACCTGATACATTAGCAAGGTGTGCTTTGCTGCGTCCGTGTTTCCCTTTGTAACGCCGGAAATGCATATCCCCCTATTTCCATCTATTGTACTATAATTTGTTTTCCTTGTTTTGTTACCTCAAGATATGACATTTCTGTCTCTTTATATATTGTAATTGTTTTACTGTTTGTATATATATATTTATGCACTCATGTCGATGTATAATTGGTTTGTTTCGTAAATATTATTTGTATTTTTACGCTGGGTCTTGCCTAGGGAAAACTGCTATCGAACGATTACGTCGATAGGTCGTGTGACGAATCAAAGTGTGTAGGAACTTTGGCAGTGTTAACTCTGCCGCGTGGAGCGCGGGCAGAACAGTCAGAGTCTGGCGGGAGTAGCTAGTGGAGCAGGTGTTGTGTGACGCTCCCGCGAGTTGCCGCGCTTTCGGGGTTTGGCAGCATGTAATTGCGCTCGACTCGCGATGATAGTTTCTGACATGGTGTCGCGGACGGGAAGCATTAGCTGGCGCACATCAAGAGCCCGTTTCGCCTGGTGACCGTGTCGAGAAGAAGGCGCGCCAACATCCAGCTTCTGCAACAGCGACGGCCGACAATGAGTGACTGTCGCCACCTCCTCGATCGACGGCTTCGAACCTTCAATCAACCAACAAGGAAGACTAAAAGCACGTAAAGTTTCAGAACTGTATGGCAGACCTCAGCTTTTCAAATTGTTCCATTTGCCTCGCAAAATTACAGCAACTTAGCATGAACCTTTCTTGCTCATTGTCCCAATTGCATTGCCAAGCAGGGTCCCTTCCTTTTCCGAAATGAACCCGAGTGTCGTTGAAATTCAAACGCCAGCATAATTCCATTTCACTGCTTTAATTTCAAAGTTCAATTCAAGCATTAGCTGGCTACAATAGTTAGATTACACAAGCACAAATTAAGAGTGCGAGTTTTGTTACCGTATTTTAGCTTACCTGTGACTGCAGCTCAGCTTGGTACGTACTAAATTTTACTATTGTTAATTGTTCAGAATCATTTAATTCAAGTTCAAAGTTAATTCTCTTATTTCTAAATTGCGTAGATTCAAGTAGCTTTTGAAATGATTGTTGAGGTAGTCCAAGACTAACCTTATTTTACTGAATGTCGATGTGCTTCAGAAAGAAAGCTCACTATTAACTTCAGTCACTAAATTAACTTTCGATTTTCCAGTTTTATTAATTCTTTTGCTAAATTAAGTCAGAGTGTAGCGAAATTTATTACTTCTGACAAACTTTCAGTTTTCACACTACACGTGTCAACCTTCAGTTGCCACGCTTCTAGTGCTAATTATATGTGTAATAACCTTACTTTTTCAGTTACTATAGTAATTGTCCTTAGGACTGGCGACCGTGATTTCCTCCAAATCTCAAATATCTAATTACCGCTAGTTAATTGTTAACGTAACGGCCGCACATTTACTTTCTTTATTAACTTTATCCCTATTTCAAAATTAATTTCCACCAGTTTCACTTGCATTTTTCCTTTCATTTAGATGTAACCCTTTCCTCCCTCTTTACCGATAGATTAACTTCGGTGACGATTGCTTTTCCCAAATTTCCATTAGGTACACGCGGTTTAATTTTTCACTGTCATTAAGGTCGATAAGTGAGGGGGGAGGTTACACGTGGCGACCTGGTGACAGGACAATCTTCAAATTTGAGATTGTTCTGGACACGAATTTTGCATTGTACAAATCTCGTAACAAAGTACTGGTTACGAAATGGTCGATACGTCAGCGAGAATATTAGTGTGAGGAATCCTAATTAGATTTGAGATTTGGCATTTATATTGAAAATTATTAAAATGAGTGAAGGCAACAATTACCAAAATTTGGTAGACTTGGATACGGAACAATCGGCCGAACAGTGGGAAACGCGCACCGCGGTACCCATTGTTCAGGGGCAGGCGGCTAGCATGAAAGACGCGACCGCCGAAACGCAACAAAGAGCAGAAATGGAATTCCAAACTTTAGAAAATGTTTCAGAATCAGAAGTGAAAATCAAATCTGAATCCCTTGATGACGAATATGGGGGGACAATTAAAGAGGAAGCCGCTACGGAAGTAAAACCGGTAGTTTCCGGGAATTTAACTGATTTATTGAATGTTTTGATTAACGAAATCAAGAGTCAATCGGTCAAGCAAGAAGCTCAGTCTGAAAAATTTGAACGAATGCTAGACAATCAGAACAAAGCTATTAACGTTGTTAACAACAATGTTGGAGTTGTTAACACAAAAGTTGATAAAATCAAAGAAGATATTGTTGTAATTAATACCGAAATCGGTAATCTTAAACAGGAAATGATAGGCGTTCAGGCGGAAATTGCGAGCATAAATAGTCGTTTTTATTCCGAAATTAGCAGAATCGAGAAAAGTGTAGGAGAATCAGTTTCTCCGATCATCGAGAAAAAGGTGTCGGAACAAATTCAATTAGTGAAAAAAGAGGATCAAAAGAAGGTGGAAACTTTAAAGGCTTTAGTATCCGAAGTAGATACCAAAGTGACGAAGCAGGCTAATACCTGCGAAGAGAAAAAGAGGGAAGTAGAAACGCTTGCGACAACCACTTGCCAAGTGATTACGAGGGTGTCGGAATTAGAAAGGAAACTTGACGAAGAACAGAGCTATGTGCCAATCTGTGCACATAGTTCGGAGTTGTTGATTAAAGAGGAGCGGTTCGACCCCTTGAAAAAAGGCGGTATACACCCGACGGATTTCATTAAAAATTGTGAAAGAGTTTTACCCAGATCATGGACTGATGAGAGAAAAATTAATGCGATTATTGATGTGTTGGCTGGTGATGCCAAGCGTTGGGGCTTAAAGCTCAACATTACGGACCTGACTTTTGACGAATTTAAAAATTTGTTTCTGGCTGAATACTGGTCAGAGCAAAAACAGCAAAGTGTCTGGCGCGAATTTGTCGTATCGAGGCCTTTCGATGCGAATTCGCGCGGTTCGATGAAGGAGTTTTGTGAGGGCTGGATCCGCAAGTTGGAATATTTGCGTGACCGCCGCTCGGAATCCGAAATAGTCTGGGAACTCTACAAGAAGCTTCCAGATGATACAAAACGATACGTAGGAAGCAATTACAGGACAATCAATGATTTCCTGGAAAGAGTGGAGGACGAGGACAATTGGCGCAATAATCGCGACAGTGGCAGAGGCCGTGGTAACAACAACGGGTACCACAGCTACCACAACAACGATAACCACGGGAATAATCCATACCGCATCCATGGCAGCAATAACAATAATGGTTCGGACCGTAATAACAATCGGTACAATGCAAATAATAACAGGAATGACGGAAACCAGTATCATACTAACGTGATACGGGCTTCACAGAATAGTAATAACGCCAGAGGGTGTGATCAGCCGCCTCAGCAGCATCCGGGGACTGTATCTGCTGGGACGAGACAGGGAAACCATTAGCCGCGCCGGTGAGGGGCCGACCGGGCGTGGAGAAATTTTGGCGGCCCAATAACAGTAGAAAACCCAGGTGTCGTCGTTATGAAAATTCCGTATGGAATAATCAACGGCGGGAGAGTGTGCCAGTGTTAAGAGAAAGGAGTGCGCCCACAAGTAGTAGATCAGCTGTATACACGGCAGTAGAAGGTACATTCACTGTCTGTGAGAACAATTTAAGTAGTGTTCCGGAAATCGATTATAAGGTGCCAGCTGTAATACCCACAGCGGAACTGGAGATTGAGTTTAAGAATGATTCGCAATTGTTGAGAGAAGATCAGATGTCGGATAAAACGTCCGTCATCGAGCGAGGGGATGCAGAGAGGGATGAGGTCTGGTTAAGGCAGTTCGGTCGCTTATACGACGAACTAAGAGATTATAGGGGCCTGTACGGGAGAAGTATTTATGGAGAGCGCGGGCAGAATTTGCCGCGTCTCGTCCCACAGGAAGATAGTATTTGTAAAGTGTTGGAAAGTTCTGGCCCTAACCGGCAGACTTTACCAGAAATAGTTGATGTTAATGGGGAGCACGAGCAAGATTCGTCGTGTTTCGTCCCGCAGGACTTGAATGTTGAAGTAGTAACGGAAAGTTCTGGCAATAACCGGCAGACTTTACCGAAAGTTGTAATGGTAGAAGTAGCCGATCCATCCGACGCGAACATCCAGTTTAAACATTGCGAGAGTATTAAGGAGAAAGATTACGAAAATTTTAGTGATAGCCGGACACGATTGGTAGAAAACCACGTAGATTACAGTGTGTATGAGGTTAGAGCTGACGTTATACGGTCAGACGATAACAGTGTGGGTTGCGCAGATCTAGAGGAAGTAATTGCAGATACTACTGGGCACATTCCTCCAGGTAGATTGGCAGATGAGATCAATCTGACTAAAGAGGAATCAACGAAGGTGACAATTAGTGAATTGATAGCAAAGCAACACTCACTAGTTGACGAGTTACAGGAAAAGGTTTCGGTATTGGAGGCGACGCTACAGACTAAGCCTCAGGACAAACGTGTTGAAATTAAAAGTGTATGTGAAAAGAGGCTGAAAAAGCCGCCAGATAAACCGGATTTAGGATCTAAGCCGGATGGTTTTTTGTGGAATGACCTGGATATAGACGAGGATTTACTGTGGGAAAATAAAGAAACAGTCGAGGGCAAGTGTAGACAGGTAGTAGTGTCTGTTAATATGCACGACCTACAACTAAACGTGTTGATTGACACCGGTGCAGAATTGAGTGCTGTATCTGGGAAAATATTTGAGTTACTGAAAGACAGACCTGGCATCGTAGTTATGCCAGTAACAGGAGTGAAAATTATCGGTGCTACTGGGAAGGCCAGTAAACCGGTCACAAAACAGATTTTTGTCAACTTCGAGATATGTGGGGCACGATTTGAACAAGAGTTTGTCGTCGTGCCAGACTTAACTACGGAAGTAATTATCGGGTTAGATTGGCTATTAAAGTACCGTGCAGTGATTAACTGCGAAAGGAAAACTTTGACATGTATGTCACTAGATAAAACAATGGTAGTTGGTTTTGACGAGGCAGGAGACGGTGTGCATAGGCAATACCAGCCTATGCACATTGTTAACTGGCCGGATGACATTGACGTAGGAATGAGTTTGAACTGCCGTAACATGAGGAATTTCGGCATTGACAAAAGTGTAGAAAGTGAATTGGAAGAGATAATCAAATTCCCTCCACGGATTAACATTAGTATTGGTGTGAAAAAGGATCGTTTGCGAGAAGTAATGAAGCTAAAAGCCGATACTCGCATACGTCGTCATGACGCTAAAGCGCGTTTTGCTAAGTTTGCAATCGGAGACTTAGTACTTGTAAAAGCTCATGAGAAATCGGGCGAGATAGACCATGAAATCTCTAAATTTAAGTTTGTTTATAATGGACCATATAAAGTCATTGGTATACCTCACACAAATGCTTACGGAATATTGTAGACTTGAAATTGTACCAACCTAGGTGACCAAGGTCATTAAAGAAGTTGTAATTAATAAGTAATTAATTTTGATTAATCAATTTAATTTTAATCAATTTAATCATGATCTAATCAACTGAAAAATCCAAGCTGCTAGTTTAAGTTTTCAGCTGAGTCACAGTAGATTAAGGAATGTAAATATGATTTTATAACTAGCTGTAAGATTCCATGAATATGTGTTTTACTAGTCATTGCCGATGTACTTAGACGCTGTTTTAAGTTTCAGGCTTATACATGTGTGATGATGGACAGTGTTGAGTTATCCACTGTGATAGTGTTAATGGACTCCTTGAGATTACTCGGGAGTGAGTTTTTCCTAAAGAATTCAGTGAAACGGACGTTCTGGAAACGCCGTCACAAGGGCGAGTGAGATCAAGCGTGCCGCACACGCGGGCGCAACAATACTAGCGAGGCGAGCCGCTGTCGGCTCTTGTGCCGCTGTTGGCTCTTGTGCCGCTGTCGGCATTCTTTGTACTTGCGAGTACGAAAGGCGGAATAGTTTTTCTTCCCGGACAGCTGATGTGAAAGAATTCTGCTGTCAATATTTATGTTTTTTTCGATCTACTGAATATTATTTTCTTGTTTAGCGTTAAGTGGAATCTCATGACGAGATATTAATTATGAAAAGGTTATGTAAAAATGTGTATTCTATGTAATTAATTATTAATTTGCGTATTTTGATCTACCTGTTTTTATGACCATGTACTCTGATTAATTTTGCAAATAGTATTCCATTTCTCATAGTGTTACGAATTTTAATGATTTTGGAATAGCTAAACCATTTTCTATGTTTTCTATGAATTTTAATATGTTGTCAACCTGTTTTATTTTGTGCAAGATGACAGAGTGGAATAAGATTAGGAGTGTCTCCACTCAATTATTATGGTCTAAAAATTGATTTATGCTTAATTAGACGAATGCTAAATTTTGTTGATGTTTTGAGCATATGCATTTCCGCTGTTTCTTTTTTGGGACATTTTCTGAGTCTGTTTACGTTACACGAACATCCTCAGACAATGTGGGGCACGTGTAACGCCGGAAATGCATATCCCCCTATTTCCATCTATTGTACTATAATTTGTTTTCCTTGTTTTGTTACCTCAAGATATGACATTTCTGTCTCTTTATATATTGTAATTGTTTTACTGTTTGTATATATATATTTATGCACTCATGTCGATGTATAATTGGTTTGTTTCGTAAATATTATTTGTATTTTTACGCTGGGTCTTGCCTAGGGAAAACTGCTATCGAACGATTACGTCGATAGGTCGTGTGACGAATCAAAGTGTGTAGGAACTTTGGCAGTGTTAACTCTGCCGCGTGGAGCGCGGGCAGAACAGTCAGAGTCTGGCGGGAGTAGCTAGTGGAGCAGGTGTTGTGTGACGCTCCCGCGAGTTGCCGCGCTTTCGGGGTTTGGCAGCATGTAATTGCGCTCGACTCGCGATGATAGTTTCTGACATGGTGTCGCGGACGGGAAGCATTAGCTGGCGCACATCAAGAGCCCGTTTCGCCTGGTGACCGTGTCGAGAAGAAGGCGCGCCAACATCCAGCTTCTGCAACAGCGACGGCCGACAATGAGTGACTGTCTCCACCTCCTCGATCGACGGCTTCGAACCTTCAATCAACCAACAAGGAAGACTAAAAGCACGTAAAGTTTCAGAACTGTATGGCAGACCTCAGCTTTTCAAATTGTTCCATTTGCCTCGCAAAATTACAGCAACTTAGCATGAACCTTTCTTGCTCATTGTCCCAATTGCATTGCCAAGCAGGGTCCCTTCCTTTTCCGAAATGAACCCGAGTGTCGTTGAAATTCAAACGCCAGCATAATTCCATTTCACTGCTTTAATTTCAAAGTTCAATTCAAGCATTAGCTGGCTACAATAGTTAGATTACACAAGCACAAATTAAGAGTGCGAGTTTTGTTACCGTATTTTAGCTTACCTGTGACTGCAGCTCAGCTTGGTACGTACTAAATTTTACTATTGTTAATTGTTCAGAATCATTTAATTCAAGTTCAAAGTTAATTCTCTTATTTCTAAATTGCGTAGATTCAAGTAGCTTTTGAAATGATTGTTGAGGTAGTCCAAGACTAACCTTATTTTACTGAATGTCGATGTGCTTCAGAAAGAAAGCTCACTATTAACTTCAGTCACTAAATTAACTTTCGATTTTCCAGTTTTATTAATTCTTTTGCTAAATTAAGTCAGAGTGTAGCGAAATTTATTACTTCTGACAAACTTTCAGTTTTCACACTACACGTGTCAACCTTCAGTTGCCACGCTTCTAGTGCTAATTATATGTGTAATAACCTTACTTTTTCAGTTACTATAGTAATTGTCCTTAGGACTGGCGACCGTGATTTCCTCCAAATCTCAAATATCTAATTACCGCTAGTTAATTGTTAACGTAACGGCCGCACATTTACTTTCTTTATTAACTTTATCCCTATTTCAAAATTAATTTCCACCAGTTTCACTTGCATTTTTCCTTTCATTTAGATGTAACCCTTTCCTCCCTCTTTACCGATAGATTAACTTCGGTGACGATTGCTTTTCCCAAATTTCCATTAGGTACACGCGGTTTAATTTTTCACTGTCATTAAGGTCGATAAGTGAGGGGGGAGGTTACACCTTGGCGTACAGCAGCCAGATTAGACGACAGGAGTTGATGTTTCACATGTTGCAGTAGCGTCTACATCTACGTACATACTTCGGAAGCGACCGTAGGGTGCGTGACAGAGGGTACGTTGGACCACTAGTAGTCAGTTTCTTTCCTCTTCAGTTCAAAAATAGAGCAAAGGAAAAACGACTATCTACGTGCCACCGTACGACCCCTAATTTCTCGTATTTTTTCATGATTCTTACGCGAAATATATGTCGACGTAGTAGAATCGTTCTACAGTCAGCTTCAAATGTCAATTCTCTAAATTTTCTCAATACTATTTCTCGAAAAGAACGTCGAATTCCCTGCAGGGACTCCCATATGAGTTTTCAAAGCACCTCTGTACTACTCGCATCTTGATCAACGTAACGGTAACATATATAGCAGCTCGCCTCTGAATTGTTTCGGTGTCTTCCTTTAATCCGATGTGGTTGAAATCCCAAGCACTCGAGCGGTACTCAAGAACGGGTTGCATTAGTGTTCTATATGCGGTCTCCTTTACAGATGAACCACATTTTCCTAAAACTCTTCCGATAAACTGAAGTCGACCATTCGCCTTCCCTGCCACAATCCTCAAATGCTCGTTCCATTTCATATCGTCGTTCAACGTTACACCTAGGAAATTATTCGATTTGACTCTGTCAAGCACACACTACTTATGCCGTGTTCGAATATAACGGGTTTGTTTTTCCTACTCGTGCACATTAACGTACGTTTTTCCACATTTAGAGCAAGCTGTCATTGATCACATCAACTAGAAATTTGTATCCTCCGGAAGTCACTCAACGCGGACACCATTCTGTACACAACAGCATTATCAGCAAACGACCACAGACTGCTGCCCACCCTGTCCGCTATATCTTTTATATATATAGAATATACCAGCAGTACCATTACACTTCCATGGGACATTCCTGATGAACACTCACCGTTGAGGGCAACATACTGGGTCCTATTACGTAAGGGGTATTCGAGTCAATCAAATATCTGGGAATCTATTCCGTACGAATTTTTCGATGGCGCTGAGCCACACTACTGCAATAGTTTATAAAAGAGTAAACCGCCATTTGACTGTGTATTTTTATATTTATCTTTTCTACTACCCACATGTCGGCTTTTATGCCATTATCCATAACAATGCTAGAAGTTGTTAGACCATTATTAAGTCACGTCTGTTAAGGCTCTCCAAAGAATTTCCTGCTTTGGACTGCGTTAACAGACATGACTGAATAATGGTCTAACAACTTTCAGCGTTGTACTTGATAATGGCATAAAGCCGAAATATGGATGGTACAAAAGATAAATATAATAATACACAGTCAAACGGAGGTTTACTCTTTTTAAAACTATTCCGTATGCTCGTGCCCAGTTAGCAGTCTGTAGTGGGGCATCGTGTGAAACGGCTCTCGGAAATCTAGGACTACGGGACCCGCCTGTTGCCCTTCATCCGTGTTTCGGAAGAAGTCATGTGAGAAAAGGGAAAGTGAGTTTCGCACGATCGATGCTTTCTAAAACCGTGGTGATTTGTGGAAAGGAGCTTTTCCGTCACAAGACACTTTATTATCTTATCTTATTGTCGTAGGTACAAGAATTCTGCGGCAAACCGATATTAAGGATATCGGTCTGTATTTTGCGGGTCGATTGTTTTATTCCTCTTAGATACAGGCATCAACTGCGCTTTTTCCCAACGTCTTGAGAACTTTCCCTGGACTACAGATTCGTGATAAATGCAAGCTAAGCAAGGGACCAATGCCGGAGAGTACTCTTTACTTGTTTTCTACTCTAAGTTGCTTCTCTACGATGTCCTCGTTACGTGAGTCTATGCGACGGTCGAACGACGGTATGCTTGTACTATCCTCCTGCGTGAACGATTCCTTAAATGCGAGATTCAGAACTCAGAACTTCATCTTTCCTTGTTCTACATTCTATTTCCACGCCAGATTGGTCAACGAGTGACTGGATAGTAACGTTCGACCCACTTAGCGATTTTATGTAGAACCAGAATTTTATTGGTTTCTCTGCTGGATCCTTTGTGAAGGTACGACGGTGATAGTTGTGTGCATCGCGCACCGATCTTTATCCTGACGTACAAATCTCCACTATCTTTTACCTGTCTTCATTTGCGGAAGCAGATTGAGCTCACACATTCCACTACACTTTTATTTTTGTTTAAGACGACCCCCCTTCAACTCCTACTTGCTTTGTGTGGTTCCACGAAAATTCTAATCTTTTGCATATCCAGGCTACATGCCAATTTGACGGTTATTGCAAAAAAAAAAAAAAAAAAAAAAAAAAAAAAAAAAAAAAAAAAAATCATTCATTTTTAATTGACGGCAGGGAAGAATATAGTATGTCATCAGCGCTAGATGCCATACGGTGCGATGTAATCTTCCTGAAGCCACCGCGAGCTACCTCGAGAACTCCGCGAGGCGCGGCTGCTCCGCCACGCTGCCGGTAGCTGTGACGTCAGCACGCGCGCGCCCGTGTCGTTTTGCGCTGCTCTTTCGACAGCTGTAGCTGACGCGGGCGTTCCGAAGCGCCAGGAACGCTGTTACATCACGGGCCTCCTTTTCATGCCATAGGGGCTAGAAGTGGGGCAACCAGATGAAAGTAGTACCTTCGTCGTTACAAATTCGAGACCATGCGCGCATACATGCTTTGCATCACACACAATATTAAGAGAGTCCTCAGTATTACAACGGCTGGAATTTCGAGTTGTCTGAAGTTGTAAACTGGGAGTGTATGCAGAGCGACCGGAAACACGGGTGGAGAGACGCAAGTTACGATCCTGATTATTTGTCAAAGCAAATTCCAGTTCATCCGTTCACCATTATACTTCGAACAACACGCTAAACGCAATACCGGGGCATCTCATGGGATTAGGTCACAGCGGAAGTATTTGCTGCACTTACAGGTATAGCACTTGTCCCTACACACACGTCTAGTTACGTATGCATGGTTTGAGAGGCAGCTATTTTATAAGGCACTGAGGACGCAGTCGTTTACGGAACGTAATCAGTGCACTGGGTATCTGAATGTGCGACAAAAAAATACTGCAGGTATCACAAAAAAGAAAATCAAATGTGTGAGAGTGTAGCCTAATGGCGCCATTTAGAAACCTACTACAGTATACACCTCTTTTAATTTTGAACAGAACATGACCACAATACAGACGCGACAGAACACATTTTTCGAAGTAGTCGTACTTATTTTGCGTAATAACTAGTGGCTATGTATAAGAGTACATTGATTTATATTGTAGTAAATGCGATTTAAAATCAAAATGCACAAGAGGCGTTCAATAAGTACTGCAACACATTGATTTCAGTTGAAGAAAACGTGGTTCATGGTGTGGGTTCCTGTCGTCATGTCCTAGTTCATGAACCACGCGCAACGTATGAGTGGCCAAGTAAGTGGTCCTGGCAGTCGGGATACCAGTTACTTTGGAATAAGGCTGGGCATCTCGGACATAGTCTGAGTCGTGGTCACCTTTGTGCTCAGACGGCAAAGACTACCAAATCCACCGGTTAGTCCCTCAACCGTTAGGCGTAAAACCCAATGGGACCCGGGGCAAGTAAGGCTAGCAACCTGCTTCCCTGGTACTTTAAATATGATGCTGGCAACAATCAGAGCAAAATGCCTCGGACCTTTGGAGGTGACGGAGTCCCACCTCTAATTGACAAACCAGGGACTCCTAAGATACGACTCGGCAAACGAATGGTAACGAGATGGGGAGCTTTAAATATCAATGGGGGCTACTCTGGGAAGAAGGTAGAGCTGGCAGAGGCTGCAAGTAAGATGGGGTGGACGTTTTAGCTGTTAGTGACATTCGGGTAAGGGGTGAGAAAGAAGAGGAAGTGGGAGAATACAAGGTCTACCTGTCAGGAGTCAAAGCAGGAATAGCACAATGGGGTGTAGGGCTTTACATCAGGAAAGAAATGGAACCCAGCGTAGTTGCAATAAGGTATGTAAACGAAAGACTGATGTGGATAGATTTGACAGTGTCTAGCAAGCAAATTAGGATTGTGTCAGTATATTCGCATTGTGAAAGGACAGATCAAGATAAGATGGATAGTTTTTATGGCGCACTCAGTAATGTAGTTGTTAAAGGACAGTGTTCTGCTCATGGGTGATTTTAATGCCAGGATTGGAAATCGAACAGAAGGGTATGAAAAGGTTATGGGTAAATTTGGAGAGGATATGGAGGCCAACAGGAACGGGAAACAACTCTTGGATTTCTGTGCCAGTATGGGCTTAGTAATCAGAAACTCCTTTTTTAAACATACGAACATTCACCGGTATACTTGGGAAAGTAGGGGAACCAGATCTGTCATTGACTATATAATAACAGATCAGGAATTCAGGAAGGCTGTGACGGACACACGTGTATTCAGGGGGTTCTTTGATGACACTGATCACTATTTAATCTGCAGTGAAATTGGTATTGTGAGGCCGAAAGTGCAGGAGGTCAGGTCCATATGTAGGAGGATAAGAGTGGAGAAACTTCAGGATAAGGAAATCAGGCACAAGTGCATAACAGTGATCTCATAAAGGTACCAGTTAGTTGAATGTAGTCAATTACAGTCATTGGAAAAGGAATGGACAAGGTACAGGGACACAGTACTAGAAGTGGCTAAAGAATGTCTTGGAACAGTAGTGTGTAAAGGTAGGATGAAGCAAACAGCTTGGTGGAATGACGCAGTCAAGGCAGCCTGTAAAATGAAAAAGAAGACGCATCAAAAATGGCTACATACTAGAACTCAGGTAGACAGAGAAAGTTATGTTGAAGAAAGAAACAAAGCCAAACAGGTAATTGCAGCATCCAAGAAGAAATCTTGGGAAAACTTTGGAAGCAGGTTGGAGACTTTGGGTCAAGCTGCTGGAAAGCCATTCTGGAGTGTGATTTGCAGTCTTCGAAAGGGAGGTACGATGGAAATGACAAGTATTTTAGACAGGTCAGTAAAACTACTGGTGAATCTTGTTGATGTCTTGGGCAGATGGAAGGAATATTTTGAAGAGTCGCTCAATGTAGGTGGAAATACGATCAGTAATGTTTCAGATTTCGATGTACAATCGGATAGGAATGTTGATGGAAATAGGATCACATTTGAGGAAGTGGAGAAAATGGTCAATAGATTGCAGTGCGATAAAGCGGCTGGGTGGATGAAATTAAGTCGGAACTCATCAAATACAGTGGAATGTCAGGTCTCAAATGGCTACACAGGATAATTGAAATGGCGCGGAAGTCGGGACAAGTGCCATCAGACTGGACGAAAGCAGTAATCACACCAATCTTTAAACATGGAAACAGAAAAGATTGTAACAACTACAGAGCGCTGTGGGTAAAATCTTCTCAGGTATTGTTGAAAGGAAAGTGCGAGTATTAGTTGAGGACAAATTGGAAGAAAATCAGTGTGGGTTTAGGCCTCTTAGAGGTTGTCAGGACCAGATCTTTAGCTTACGGCAAATAATGGAGAAGTGTTACGAGTGGAACAGGGAATTGTATCTATGCTTTATAGATCTAGAAAAGGCATATGACCGGGTTCCCAGGAGGAAGTTATTGTCTGTTCTACGAGATTATGGAATAGGAGGCAAACTTTTGCAAGCAATTAAAGGTCTTTACATAGATAGTCAGGCAGCAGTTAGAGTTGACGGTAAATTGAGTTCATGGTTCAGAGTAGTTTCAGGGGTAAGACAAGGCTGCAACCTGTCTCCACTGTTGTTCATATTATTTATGGATCATATGTTGAAACCAATAGACTGGCTAGGTGAGATTAAGATATGTGAACACAAAATAAGCAGTCTAGCATATGCGGATGACTTAGTTGTGATGGCAGATTCGATTGAAAGTTTGCAAAGTAATGTTTCAGAGCTAGATCAGAAATGTAAGGACTATGGTATGAAGATTAGCATCTCCAAAACGAAATTAATGTCAGTGGGAAAGAGATATAAACGGATTGAGTGCCAAATAGGAGGAACAAAGTTAGAACAGGTGGGCGGTTTCAAGTACTTAGGATGCATATTCTCACAGGATGGCAACATAGTGAAAGAACTGGAAGCGAGGTGTAGCAAAGCTAATGCAGTGAGCGCTCAGCTACGATCTACTCTCTTCTGCAAGAAGGAAATCAGTACCAAGACTAAGTTATCTGTGCACCGTTCAATCTTTCGACCAACTTTGTTGTATGGGAGCGAAAGCTGGGTGGATTCAGGTTACCTTATCAATAAGGTTGAGGTTACGGATATGAAAGTAGCTAGGATGATTGCAGTTACTAGTAGATGGGAACAATGGCAGGAGGGTGTCCACAATGAGGAAATAAAAGAAAATCTGGGAATGAGCTCTATAGATGTAGCAGTCAGGGCGAACAGGCTTAGAGGGTGGGGTCATGTTACACGCATGGGAGAAGCAAGGTTACCCAAGAGACTCATAGGTTCAGCAGTAGAGGGTAGGAGGAGTCGGGGTAGACCAAGGAGAAGGTACCTGGATTCGGTTAAGAATGATTTTGAAGTAATAGGCTTAACATCAGAAGAGGCACCAATGTTAGCACTGAATAGGGGATCATGGAGAAATTTTATAAGGGGGCTATGCTCCAGAATGAACGCTAAATAGGCATAATCAGTCTTAAATGGCGATGATGATGATGAAGAAGAAGAAAACGCAGAATTTGTCGCGGGACATCGTGGAATATTCCAGCCTCACCCCCTACAGTTTCTGAAAGTTCCGATAGGTGGCAGCGCTATACGTAGCCTTCAAAATAGCGTCTGTAACGGAGATGCGTTCCAAGCGGCCAGCAGTCATTGAGTTTCTTTTGGTGGAAAACCAGAGCAACGTAGATATTTATAAGAGCCTGCAGAATGTCTACGGAGACACAGCAGCACGGTGAGTGGTTGGGCAACAAGGTCGTGCTAACCTGTCCCGTCTCCAGCTGTGACTCTAGCAATGTTGGAACGCGTGGAAACTCTCATTCGAAGCGGTCGATAGATCACAATCAAATACCTCGCTGCGCAACTGGACGTCTCTGTTGGTACTGCTGAAACACTCGTCCACAAGCTGGAGTACTCCAAAATGTGTGCCCCTGGGTTCTTCGCCGTCTGGGAGATGACCATAGACAGCAACAGGGTCATATGTGCGGAGTTGCTTGCGGTTTACGAGGCTGATCGTGAAAATTTTTGGACGAACATCGTCACAGGCGATGAAATTTAGGTTCACCACCCAGAACCGGAAACAAAACAGCGATCCATGGAGTGACAGCGCACCAGCTCTCCCCCGAATAAAAAGTTCAAAACCGGACTCTCAGCTGGTAATGTCTTCTGGGGCTCTGAAAGGTTTATCCTGTTTGCTGTCCTCCCTGAAAGCACAACAATCGATTCTGAAGTGTATCGTTCTACCCTCAGGAAATTGAAAAACGAATTCAGGTGTTCTTCGCCACAAAATCGCAAAACGATCTTCTTCTCCATGACAGCACAAGGCCTAACACGAATGTGCGCACCTGAGATGAGCTCACAAAATTTCATTGAGTGTTCTTCCTCATCCACCCTACAGCCTATATCTCTCTTACTTCCATCTGTTTGGCCCACTGAAAGATGTACTCCGCGGGTGCAGTACATGGATGATAGGGGAGGGGGGGGGGGTAGTTTATGCAGCAAGACGTTGTTTCCAACGTCGACCAGTTGAGTGGTAACATGCAGGCATAAAGACCCACATAGTAACGTGGCGTGGCGAAAGATTATGTTGAAAAACAGAGTTTCGTAGCCAAATGAGTTGGGAATAGTATGGTATATTGGAATCTTCAATAAAACCTACCTCCTTTCAGAAAAGAAATGTGTTGCATTACCCATTGAATGTTCCTCGTACAAAGAGGACGATGAAGTGAGAGAGAGAGGGGGGGGGAGAGAGAGAGAGAGAGAGAGGAAGAGAGAGAGGGTGAGATATGTGGCGGGGAGAGAGATGGGGAATGACAATGTTTCCACAACTACAGGTAAACATCTTCAGTCTCACATTATGGGCGCTTGTCCGGTTAGGAGTAAAACCAGATCCGATATTGCTTGGAAAGGTAAGTAATTTGTTTGCTTTTGTAACTGGGGAAGACAGATATTCAGGCCAATATTAATGAGGAGAGGATGGAGCAAACGCACTGTATGGTAATCAATAGGCGCGTAATAAATGTATTTCTCTGTAGGGAGAAGTAAGTGTCGACAGAGACACATTTGGCTGAAGATACGTGTTAAAGGAGCACCAAACACGGCCATCTGATACTCTTACAGACCCTCTGCTTGAGGAACAGCAGAACCGGAGTATTAGAGGGAAAATCTGGAGAATATTTCGCGTAATTTTCCTAGTCTTACAGTACTAGGTGGAAATTTCAAATTGCCAGCTGTACATTCCAATGCTCAAGTGTTTAAGGTGTGTAGCTGGGACAGCGAATCACGTGAAATGCTTCTAAATGCCTTATCCGAAAATTACCTTGAGGAGCTAATCAAAGAAGCGACTGATGAAGGCAACGTATTAGATCTGGTCACAAAAAAGCCCGAACTTTTCGACTCAGCGTAGAGCAGGGAAACAGTGAGCACAAGGCCGTTACAGCGTCATCGAATAAGGCTGTAAATATGAATGTGAAGAAAGGTAGTAAGTTATTTTTGCTTAGAAAGAGCGAGAAGAAACATTTCAGATTACTTGGGCGGTCAACACGAAAATTTCAGCTTTACATCTCAAAAACGTTATGCGCCAATGGGAGAGGTTCAAGAGTATTATAGAACACGTCTAGGCAGGTATGTGGCACTGTGACCATAATGACATCGAAACGGAGAATGACAGAACGGGCCCAAACAGTAAACATCTTTTCCCAAACGGTTTGGGTGAGGAAGATCAGACTATAGTCCCTCCTTTAACTTGACACACGAACGCCAAAATGACAGATATCAAAGTAAGTGACCAAGAGACAGAAGATCACTGAAGGCCACTCGACCCGGTGGGATACCAATAAGATTTTACACAGATATGCGAGAGAACTTGCTCCTCTTCTAGCAGCAGTTTAACGTAGGTTGCTGGAGAAGAGAAGCTTTCCTAATTATTGGAGAGAAAGCCCAGGTCATCTCCGTTTTCAAGAACGGTCGTCGAAAAACTTACATCGGCCTATATCTATGACGTCAGTCTGTGGCACACTTTTGAAACACGTTTTATGCTCGGGTATTATGACATTTCTGGAGACCGAAAATCTGCAAGGGTCAGGCAAACAGCGTTCGTTTGAAACCCAGCTCGCGCCGTTCGTCCACGGGAGCCCAGACAGCAGTACATACTGTCTCCAGTGGGCCGATGCCGCTTTCCTTGACTTCTGCAAAGCGTGTACGCTCCCGTTAGCTGAGTGGTCAGCGCGGCGGAATGCCACGCCAAGGGGCCCGGGTTCGATTCCCGACTGGGGCAGGAGATTTTCTCCGCTCAGGGACTGGGTGTTGTGTTGTCATCATCATTTCATCCCCATCTCCGACGCGCAAGTTGCCCAATGTGGCGTCGAATGCAATAAGTACTTGCCCTCGGCGGCCGAAAATCCCCGAATGGGGGATTCCCGGCCCACAATGCCGTACGCTCACTTCCATTTATTTCCGCAAAGCGTTCAATACAAGTCCTCACTGCTGCCCAATGTTCAAATGGCTCTGAGCACTATGCGACTTAACTTCTGAGGTCATCAGTCGCCTAGAACTTAGAACTAATTAAACCTAACTAAGGACATCACACACATCCATGCCCGAGGTAGGATTCGAACCTGCGACCGTAGCGGTCACTCGGCTCCAGACTGTAACGCCTAGACCCGCACGGCCACTCTGGCCGGCCTGTCCAATGTACGTAATACCAGTATACTGAACATCAGACTAACTCTGTGAGTGGGTCGAAGCGTTTCTAGCAAACAGAATACAACATGTCATTCTGAATGGAGAGGAATCTTCAGACATAAAAGTAACTTCGGGAATACCAGCGTCCCATGAGGGTGATAAAAGAGTATTACGTTCCGTAGTATATATAAATGGCCTAGAGGGTAACATCGTAAGTTCTACGAGGCTTTTCGTGAAAGATGCTATCGTATACCTAGAAGTCGAAAAGGCAGAAGACTGTTCCGGAATGCTGGATGACCTGCAGAGATTCTACATGCTGTGAATGGAAATTGGGCATCAACATAAACAATTGTAACGTATCGCGTAAATCTATACAGAAAGACCTATAATTGTATAGTTACACGACTGCAGATCAATCACTGGAAGTAGTTAGTACCACAAAATATATAGGAGTATGTGTACGGAATGACTTGAAATGGAACGACCACATAAAGCCGGCCGGAGTGGCCAAGCGGTTGTAGGTGCTACAGTCTGGAACCGCACGACCGCTACGGTCGCAGGTTCGAATCCTGCCTCGGGCATGGATGTGTGTGGTGTCCTTAGGTTAGTTAGGTCTAAGTAGTTCTAAGTTCTAGGGAACTGATGACCTCAGAGGTTAAGTCCCATAGTGCTCAGAGCCATTTGAACCATTGGACCACATAAAATCAATTGCGGTTAAGGCAGACTGATTGTAAGAGTCCTGAGGAAATGTAGTCCATGAACAAAGAACGTAGCTCACAAAATCCTCGTTCGTCAAATAATGAATATTGCTCGGTAGTCTGGGATTCGTACACGATTGGACTGATAGATTAAAGACAGAAGATCCAAAGAAGGGCGGTATGTTTCGTTTTGGGTTCATTTAAGAACAGCGAAAGCGTCACGGAGGTGATCGATCCACTCAAGTAGCAGATGCTACAAGAGAGGCATTGTGCGTCACGGTCTTGTTTACGGTTGAAATTCCGAAAGGGTTCGTTCCTAGAAGAATAAACCGATATAAAGCCTCCTCCAACGAATGTCTCAAGAAAAGATCACGAACGTAAAATTGAAAGATTCGAACTCACAAGGAGGCTTAGCGGCGATCATTCGTGACCGGCACAGTATAGCGGGAAGCGACACACGTACAAAGAGTACCCTCCACAACTGAGGTGTCAGAGAAATTTCTTCAAAGGAAAAACCCTCCAGCTAAGCGACATTAAAAAAATGCGAATGATTTAAAAGTTTCGCGTGCGTCTAGAACGCACATTCCAACAGCGATGGGATTATCTTTTTAATGTTACTTACAGCATACATGACTTTCGTAAAAAATCTTCAATGTTCTGAAAAGAAAAGCATCAGTAATAATTATTGCTATAAAAGTGATGTTTCAGGCTGGTGCTCTGGTTGTTTGCGTCATTGGTCAGTCATGGCCGTACTAACTTGGTTACTTCTGTGTGATGAATGAATGCAGCGTTCAATAAACATCTACGTTTGAGTCACAGCCGTAAAAACACAAACACATAGTTACCCTATTGTTACCCAGCACAACTACTCAAGAGAGACATACACGCGTTACACATATACGAGTCCCAGAACGTGGACAGCAGGAAGACAGGCAATGGTAAACCATCTCCACAAAAACCTGAAAAAGAAAACAACGCGAAATTCCCGCGTAGCTCTGAGGGTCAATAATGATTCGTGCCGTATTAAACATTTATTGCGTTACGACCGGTTTTGTTCTTAGAACATCTTTAGGTTTCCGAGTTGTGCTAAAATCATGTTATAAATGGTCCGGTTGTCGTATATGATGTTAAAGACCAGATTTAGAAACAATTATCACAAATGTTCTACCGACAACCTGGCGGAAGCATAGCGAGCAGACGCGGCATGCTGCATAAAGTAGACCGTCTACTGTGCGCACGCTTCCGCCGGCGGTCGCTTGAGTGTTTGTGATAACTCTTAATGAATCTGGCCTTTGCATTGATACGAGGGCGTGCTGAAAAGTAATGTCTCCGAATTTTTTCCTCGGTCGATTTTCGTGCTTCGCTGACGCAAATTGCAACGTTCTGCGCTAGAGCATGTAACAATGAAGGAAACAGTGGTCTTAACTTCAACGTGTGTGACAGAGCTCGGACTGTACGAGTGCTTACGGCAACAGACGAGACTCGTCCGAATCGGGATGATGAACTCGTCACAAAATACCGTCGGATAACACAGATACAGCTCTCATGTAGGTGTGGCATATCACGAGATCGTGTACAGGCCAACATAAAAAAAATGGTACAAATGGCTCTGAGCGCTATGGGACTTAACTTCTGAGGTCATCAGTCCCCTAGAACTTAGAACTACTTAAACCTAACTAACCTAAGGACATCGCACACATCCATGCCCGAGGCAGGATTCGAACCTGCGACCGTAGAGGTCGTTCGGTTCCAGACTGTAGCGCCTAGAACCGCTCGGCCACCTCGTTCGGCAGGCCAACATCATTGCAGAACTGTGATACAGAAGTCTGTGTGCTCTGTGGCTCTCTCGCAGGCTCACACCTGACATGAAACAGAGGAGATTAGACATATGTCAATAATTTCTTTTTCGATTTGAGTGCGAGGGTCATGGGTTCCACAATAACACTGTGAAAGATGATAAAAAGCTGGGTTCACAATTTTGACCACTTTGACCCCGATACCAAAAGAGAGCAGCAATGAATTCGCTACGAAGGACCACTGACGGCACAAAACTTCAAGACCACGCCATCAGCAGGAATATTCGTGCTCACAGTGTGGTGGAGTATTCGAGGTGTGGTGCGTTTGGAATTCCTGCCTAAAGGCATCATCGTACACTCTGCAGGGTCCTGCGATGCGATCTGAAAGCTCAAAACTGCGAATTACAAGAATTCGTCCATACACGGAGTACGGTCTCCTCCAGCATGACAATGCCTGACCACACACGGGCATTGCGGCATCTGAAACAATCCGTCGCCTCGGGCTCCCTGTCATCCTTCATCTTCCCGACTTGGCCCCATCTGATTTTCATTTGATTCCGAATCGTAAAGAACACCTTCCTGAAATTCACTTTGGTGGTGATGAAACGGTGCAAGCAGAGGTGAGATTGCGGCTCCGTCAACAAAGTCAAACTTCTACAGTGACGGCATCAACAAACTGGTCTGCCGTTGGGAAAAATGCGTTCATCGCTAGGGTGACAATGTTGAGAAACATCTCCTTAGTAGAAATGGTTCAAATGGCTCTGAGCACTATGGGACTTAACATCTGAGGTCATCAGTCCTCTAGAACTTAGAACTACTTAAACCTAACTAACCTAAGCACATCACACACATCCATGCCCGAGGCAGGATCTGAACCTGCGGCCGTAGCGGTCGCGCGGTTCCAGACTGAAGCGCCTAGAACCGCTCGGCCACAGCGGCCGGCTCCTAATAGGTATGTTACGTTTCCTAAGTGTCTTGCCAATAAAACGCAGTCTTTGTTAGCTTTCCCCACAACATTTTCTATGTGTTCCTTCCAGTTTAAGTTGTTCATAATTGTAATACCTAGGTATTTAATTGAATTTACGGCTTTTAGATTTGACTAATTAATCGTGTAACCGAAGTTTAACGAGTTCCTTCTAGCATTCATGTGGATGGCCTCACACTTTACGTTATTTAGAGTCAACTGCCAATTTTCGCACAATACAGACATCTTTTCTAAATAGCTTTGCAATTTGTTTTGTTCTTCTGATGACTTTGCTAGTCGATAAATGACAGTGTCATCTGCAAACAACCTAATACGGCTGCTCAGATTGTCTCCCAATTAGTTTATATAGATAAGGAACAGCAAAGGGCCTATAATACTACCTTGGGGAACGCCAGAAATCACTTCTGTTTTACTCGATGACTTTCCGTCAGTTACTACGAACTGTGACCTCTCTGATAGGAAATCACAAATCCAGTCACATACCTGAGACGATATTCCATAAGCACGCAATTTCACTGCAAATCGCCTGTATGGTACAGTGTCAAAAGCCTTTTGGAAATGTAGAAATAAGGAATCAGTTTGAAGTCCCTAGTCAATTGCACTGAACACTTCGTGCATGGAAAGAGCTAGTTGAGTTTCACAAGAACGATGTTTTCTAAATCCGTATTGACTGTGTCAATAGATCATTCTCTTCGAGGTAATGCATAATGTTCGAACACAATATATGTTCCAAAATCCTGCTGCAAATCGACGTTAATGGTATGGGCCTATAATTTAGTGGATTACTCCTACTACCTTTCTTGAATATTGGTGTGACCAGTGCAACTTTCCAGTCTTTGGATACCAGCCTTTCATCGAGAGAATGGTTGTATATGAGTTTTAAGTATGGAGCTACATTACATCAGCATACTCTGAGCAGAACCTAATTTGTATACACTCCGGAACAGAAGAATTGCTTATACAGGGTGATTCAAAAAGAATACCACAACTTTAGGAATTTAAAACTCTGCAACGACAAAAGACAGAGCTAAGCACTATCTGTCGGCGAATTAAGGGAGCTATAAAGTTTCATTTAGTTGTACATTTGTTCGCTTGAGGTGCTGTTGACTAGGCGTCAGCGTCAGTTGATGCTAAGATGGCGACCGCTCAACAGAAAGTTTTTTGTGTTAATGAGTACGGCAGAAGTGAATCGACGACAGTTGTTCAGCGTGCATTTCGAACGAAGTATGGTGTTAAACCTCCTGATAGGTGGTGTATTAAACGTTGGTATAAACAGTTTACAGAGAATGGGTGTTTGTGCAAAGGGAAAAGATCTGGACGGCCGAAAACGAGTGATGAAAATGTAGCACGCATCCAGGAAGCATTTGTTCGCAGCCCAGGAAAATCGACTCGCAGAGCTAGCAGAGAGCTGCAAATTCCACAGTCAACTGTATGGAGAGTCCTACGAAAAAGGTTAGTTATGAAACCTTATCGTCTGAAATTGGTTCAAGCACTGTCTGCAGGCAGCCCGTGACAGAGCACTTCATCACTGGCCTCCAAGAAGCCCTGATCTTACCCCCTGCGATTTTTTCTTATGGGGGAATGTTAAGGATATGGTGTTTCGGCCACCTCCCCAGCCACCATTGATGATTTGAAACGAGAAATAACAGCAGCTATCCAAACTGTTACGCCTGATATGCTACAGAGAGTGTGGAACGAGTTGGAGTATCGGGTTGATATTGCTCGTGTGTCTGGAGGGGGCCATACTGAACATCTCTGAACTTGTTTTTGAGTGAAAAAAAAAAACCTTTTTAAATACTCTTTGTAATGATGTATAACAGAAGGTTATATTATGTTTCTTTCATTAAATACACATTTTTAAAGTTGTGGTATTCTTTTTGAATCACCCTGTATAATTATGTAATATAAATACAGTTTAAATTCAGAGGCATTACGTTTCAACAAACCCTCATATACGACAACCAGACGATTTACAACACGATTTTAGCACAACCCGGCGACGTAAAGATGTTCTAAAGAACGACGCGAGGTAGAAAAAACTAACAGCATGTTAATGATGTGACACACTGTGGAGGACAGTGTTCCCTGATTAAAAGCTGAAGACTGGCGACAGAGAGAGACACCGGTTCGCATGCATCGCGCACATTGAGGACAGAATTTTACGTAACGGCGGTTGGTGTCTAGTGCGATGTTTTGAATGCGCCGCCAGTGCGATGTGGGACGCGCAGTCCAGGCCACGCGCTCGTCGCCGGCACTCCAGCTTTACGTAAACCGGGCGACACCGCTCCCAGCTGTTGCCCTCCTGTAATGCCGTTTCAGGCTGTCTTTTTGACAAGGTTAGTGGTGCCAGCGGATATTAAGTGCTGCAATGCTAAGCGAGTAGAGCTAAAGTATTGTCGAGTTGTCGTTGTGGTCTTCAGTCCGAAGACTGGCTTGATGTTGCTCTCTACACTATCCTCTTCATCTCCGAGTAACTACTGCAGCCTACATCCTTCTGAAACTCCTTGCTGTATTCATCTCTCGGTCTCCCTCTACGATTTTTACCCCCAACGCTCCCCTCCAATGCTAAATTGGTGATCCCCTGATGCTTCAGAATGTGTCCTACCAACCGATCCCTTCTTCTAGTCAGGTCGTGCCACAAGTTTTTTTTTTTTTTTTTTTATTCCCCGAGTCTATTCAGTACCTCCTCATTAGTTACGTGATCTACCCATTTAATCTTCAGCACTCTTCTGGAGCACATTTCAAAAACGTCTATTCTCTCCTTGTCTAAACTGCTTATCGTCATTGTTTCACTTCCATACATTGCTGCACTCCGTACAAATACTCTCAGAAAGGACTTCCTGACACTTAAATCTATACTCGATGTTAACAAAACTCTCTTGTTCAGAAACGCTTTTCTTGCCATTTGCTAATCTACATTTTATATCCTTCCTGCTTAGACCAAAATCAGTGAATCTACTTCCCAAACAAAATAAAACTCATCTACTATTTTAACTGTCTCATGCCCTAATCTAATTCCCTCAGTATCACCTGATTTAATTCGACTACATTACATTATCCTCGTTTTCTTTTGCTGATATTCATCTTATACCCTCCTTTCAAGAGTCTGTCAATTCCGTTCAACTGCCCTTCCAAGAATTACAATGTGATCGGCAAACCTCAAGGCTTTTATTTCTTCCTCCCAGACTTTAAGTTCCACTCCAAATTTTCTTTTGTTTTCTTTACTGCTTCCTCAATATACGGATTGAATAACATCGGGGATTGGCTACAACCCTGTCTCACTCCCTTCTGAACCCCTCGACACTTATAACTGCCATCTGCTTTCTGTACAAATTGTAAATAGCCTTTCAAATGGTTCAAATGGCTCTGAGCACTATGGGACTTAACAGCGGAGGTCATCAGTCCCCTAGAACTTAGAACTACTGAAACCTAAGGACATCACACACATCCATGCCCGAGGCAGGATTCGAACCTGCGACCGTAGCAGTCGCGCGGCTCCGGGCTGAAGCGCCTAGAACCGCTCGGCCACCGTGGCCGGCGTAAATAGCCTTTCGATCCCTGTATTTTACCCCCGCCACCTTTAGAATTTGAAAGAGATTACTCCAGTCAACATTATCAAAACCTTTCTTTGAGTCTACAAATGCTATAAACGTAGGTTTGCCTTTCCTTAACCTGTCTCCTATGAGAAGTAGTAGGTTCAGTATTGCCTCGTGTGTCCCTACATTTCTCCGGAATCCTAACTGATCTTCCCCGAGGTTGGCTTCTACCAGCTCTTCCATTCTTCTGTAAAGGATTCGTGTTAGTATTTAGCAACCGTGACTTATTAAGCTGATAGTTCCATAATTTTCATACCTGGCAGCACATGCTTTCTTTTGAACTGAAATTATTATATTCTTCGTTAAGTCTGAGGGTATTTCGCCTGTCACACACAGCTTACTCACCAGATGGAAGAGTTTTATCATGGCTGCCTCGTCCAAGGCTATCAGTAGCTCTAAAGGAATGTTGTCTACTCCCGGGGCCTTGTTTCGACTTAGGTCTTTCAGTGCTGTGTCAAACTCTTCACGTTTTATCATATCTCCTATTTCATCTTCATCCACATTCTCTTCCATTTCCATAATATTGTCCTCAAGAACATCGCCCCTGTATAGACCCTCTATATACTCCTTCCAACCTTCTGCTTTCCCTTCTTTGCTTAGAACTGGGTTTCCATCTGAGCTCTTGTTATTCATACAGCTGCTTCTCTTTTCTCCAAAGGTCTCTTTAATTTTCCTGTAGGCAGTATCTATCTTACTCCTAGTGAAATAAGTCTCTACATCCTTACATTTGTCCTCTAGCCATTTCTTCTTAGCCTTCTTATACTTCCTGTCAATCTTATTTTTTAGAGGTCTGTATTCCCTTTCGCCTGCTTCACTGTGTTGTCAAGATCCTTCCTTGTTGCTTTAATCACCGCGGTATTTTGGTGATCTTGACAGGGGCGAGGCTCCACTGAACGTCTTAAAAAAATTCACTCTTCCATCTTACAGCAGCAAATCGTTGCTGTGATTTGGCATTTATTGGTTTACTAAGATTGTAACAGCCTGATCCACAGGGTGGCAGATAAGAATGGAACACCGTTTTAAAACAAAACAGGAGGATAAACAGAAATCTAAAGTCAAGTAGTATGAGATGTGAGAGAGAGAAAAGCTGTGGACCTATGATTAAGAGCGCGACGGTTAGTTTGGAAGCCCCCACTTGGATGCAACTCGTAATTTACAAACGGAAAACGGATCATGTTACACATACAACAGTTAGAGAGTTAGACGTAAAAAATAATGGCTCCTTTCATTTGCAGTTATGGCTCAAGTTTCTTTTTTGCGTCTGAGGTGAATGTTGATAGCGTTAACGCCAGCCGAACTCATTAAGGTCTCCCTTATACCAGGAGAGAAGAGCAACCGTTTTATCGTAGGGGAATTCAGCCAACAGAACATCCATTGCCCACAGCTTGGTGATGAATTCTCGTGAAATTCCGTCAAACTGACTCTGGTGCAGGCAGACCGGAAGCTGGGTGACCGAAAACGCCTACGGATGAAGCAACTCAACCACTGTCCTGACATGCTTCAGTAAGGGCCTCCGCACGCTGAGCGACTCAGAAGCAACTGGAGGCCGACGCGAGTTGGGAACGGGTCGGCAGCGAATCACTTCCTGTGTAGCTAAATAGGGCTCCTCAGACGGCGCGACTGCAGAGTGACTCACCGATCAGTCGCTAGCAACACGTTGCCAACCAGATGCCAGCCATTTGGAGCCTGCGTTGCCCAGTGATTTGAGTTGCGTTGTATTCTGGAAATCAGCTCTGCCTGGTTTAATTCCACAATGAACGAACAGGCTGGGAACATTACCTTTGTACGGCAAATCGGAAAACATCCCATTTTATAGAACTATCAGATTCCAGACCACTGCAGGAGAATTTTGACAGAAAAAGTGGGGTATGAAGAGGGAAAAGCATTTCATATGACATGTATAATGTACTGTACATCTATTGTTTAGAATAAAATTACCACCACTTCAATTGAAGCAAATGTACACAAAAAGAACTTGTAAATAATTTTGTGTGAATACTAGCCTTTGTTGTCCTGTAAAATTACATTGTCAGGTGGAAACGAATAGTGAAAAGTCACAAATCTCTGATACTTGTAAATACCACTGTGTTCACATACAAATGATTTAACGCGCACAAACCTCCTTCACCATATTTCCATGTATATAAATCTCATGATATTTGGGTTTCAAAAAAAAAAAAACTGATGGCGGAAGAATCAACAGCACCAATCACTGTAGCACCGTTGAGTCGTTCTATAAACAGCTATTACATCTACATCTACATCCATACTCCGCAAGCCACCTGACGGTGTGTGGCGGAGGGTACCCTGAGTACCTCTATCGGTTCTCCCTTCTATTCCAGTCTCGTATTTTTCTTCGAAAGAAGGATTGTCGGTATGCCTCTGTGTGGGCTCTAATCTCTCTGATTTTATCCTCATGGTCTCTTCGCGAGATATACGTAGGAGGGAGCAATATACTGCTTGACTCGTCGGTGAAGGTATGTTCTCGAAACTTTAACAAAAGCCCGTACCGAGTTACCGAGCGTCTCTCCTGCAGAGTCTTCCACTGGAGTTTATCTATCATCTCCGTAACGCTTTCGCGATTACTAAATGATCCTGTAACGAAGCGCGCTGCTCTCCGTTGGCTCTTCTCTGTCTCTTCTATCAACCCTATCTGGTATGGATCCCACACTGCTGTGCAGTATTCAAGCAGTGGGCGAACAAGCGTACTGTAACCTACTTCCTTTGTTTTCGGATTGCATTTCCTTAGGATTCTTCCAATGAATCTCAGACTGGCATCTGCTTTACCGACGATCAACTTTATATGATCATTCCATTTTAAATCACTCCTAATGCGTACTCCCAGATAATTTATGGAATTAACTGCTTCCTGTTGCTGACCTGCTATTTCGTAGCTAAATGATAAGGGATCTATCTTTCTATGTATTCGCAGCACATTAAACTTGTCTACATAGAGATTCAATTGCCATTCCCTGCACAATGCGTCAATTCGCTGCAGATCCTCCTGCATTTCAGTACAATTTTCCATTGTTACAACCTCTCGATACACCACAGCATCATCTGCAAAAAGCCTCAGTGAACTTCCGATGTCATCCACCAGGTCATTAATGTATATTGTGAATAGCAACGGTCCTATGACACTCCCCTGCGGCACACCTGAAATCACTCTTACTTCGGAAGACTTCTCTCCATTGAGAATGACATGCTGCGTTCTGTTATCTAGGAACTCCTCAATCCAATCACACAATTGGTCTCATATACTCTTACTTTGTTCATTAAACGACTGTTACAGCGGCTTGTCAGCTACATACAGCCTGCAGTCTATATTTTTTTCTATGTATGGATGAATCCAGAATTTTCTTCATTTTTTTATGCACGAGTAAATAATAGTAACAGAGAAGCACTTCTTCAAAAATGGTTCAAATGGCTCTGAGAACTATGGGACTTAACTTCTGAGGTCATCAGTCCCCTAGAACTTAGAACTACTTAAACCTAACTAACCTAAGAACATCACACACATCCATCCCCTAGGCAGGATTCGGACCTGCGACCGTAGCGGTCGCGCAGTTCCAGACTGTAGCTCCTAGAACCGCTCGGCCAGCCCGGCCGGCATCACTTCTTCCTCTGTGGTTGAATCTGTGCTCGATATGCTGAGTGTAACCAATTTATGTTGGGGTGCAACAAAGAATACCCTCTCTCGGCTCCTGAAGAACAGACACCACGCAGAATCCGCAGCTGTGATACATATTATGCAAATTGAAGGCGGAGGGGGGAGAAAGAAATAAGTGAAGGAATTGATGATTGTCAACTGCATCGAGACTTGATGTGGAATCGGAGGCGACGACTGAAAAAGGTACGCCGCACTTGTGCTCGACCCGGGATTTCCTGGTTAATAGGCAGTTGCGTTAACCACTGCCCCATCCGGACACATTTGTCGCGAATCCAAGGACTGCCAGTAAGAACAGATATCACGCATTCATCCAACTGATTCGCCTCGATGACCAACGAATCCACAACCTTCAGTGCGGATGCACGATATCGTTCGACCTCCTGCGGTAATGCAAAAATTAGCGAGCGTGGAGGACACGGACGGACATTTCGGATAGGTGGGAATGTGGGTCGGCTGGGGAGCGTGCCCAGATAGTTCGTATCATCTGCGGTAAACACTGTGTCCGGATGACGCAGTAATTAATACAACTGCCTCGTAAGTGGGAGATGCTGGGTTCGAGTCCCAGTCTGGCACACATTTTCACTCGTCGCCGCCGATTCCGCACAGATACCTGATGCAATTGCTATCGTCAGTTCCTGTCCTTTCCATTCCTTGTTCCTCCTCCGCGTTCAATTTACGTAATCTCTGAGTTGCTTCGTGTGCTAAACTGCTTTGTCGGCAACTGGTCGCCGATACAGATCGCATGCCCGTCGCGTTCGTTTTCAGTCGCACCCCGTGCAGGCCGCCTAAAGGTCGGGACACACACGTCCGGGCCGTGCCAGGGCCGAGCGTCGGACGAGTGACGGCCGAGCTCCGGTCCGCTCCTGCAGGGGCCACACATGACCGGGGCACGTCCGTGTCTCTGTTGTTCCTCGTAGTGATCTGTGTTTCTGTTTGTGAAAGCTGTAAAACATGTTCACTAATTTTCGTTATAGTGAATTATGACTTATAGCAATTGCTTTAGACGAAGAGGAAAAAGAACGAGGGCAAACAAGAAGAAGAAAATTATGGAACCATTCGGTATATTGCAACAGAAATTTCGAATATTTAGAAGAATCCTTCAGGGAGATCCTAATAACCTTACAATGATTATGAAGGCTGCGTGTGTACTCTACAACTTTATTCGAAAAATGGAAGGTTATATGGTGCCTGAACAGAGGATGGATCAAAAGGAAACTGCTTAGGGATCCGGAAGATTATCAAATCTTCGACACCTACCTCGAATTCGTGGGAGATCAACAGATGCTGCATTTGCTGTACGAGAACAACTCGAAAAATTCCTGAATTCTCCACAAGGGACTGTGGAATGGCAAGAACATGTCACCTTGGCGATATAACGATGACATAAACCAAACATCTGTTTGTAAAATAAAAAGTAAATAAATATCTTTCGGGTATTAAAACTTGTATAGTTTTTATCTTACCTTTGGCTTGTAGATCTGTTGCAATTGTCTTCCAAACTCTGTCTTTGTACTCGATATTCCTGTAGTTTTCACTTCCCTGATCGTAAAGAACAGGAAACTTACGAACTTCCTCTATTAGTCGTTCCACATCCATGTTTTGTACACAGAACAGTCTTGCACAGCTCACAAGACAATTCTACGTCAGGCCGTGTCCGTCACGCGAAAAATTAAACACGGCCCAGTCAAGTGGGGCCAGCTACATTTGTTTTAGTGATGTATTTCGTTATCCGGGTGACGGCCGATACTCGGACGTGTCTCGGCACGGACACGGTCCGGACATGAGTGTCCCAACCTTAAGAGTTCAGAACGCAGTCCTCGCCGTCTCTCGCAAAAAACTGGGCTCAACCGTAGAATCAGAATGTTCGCCAAACATAAAAGGCAACTTTATGAAATACAAATGTTACAATATCTCATCGCCGACGTCGCAGATCGTTGGTTTCAGTTTGCGGAATGATTTATAACGTACCTACAAAAGGTTTTGTGACACCTGTACCTGAGGTTCCGCAGTTAATAGAAACAAGGCATCAGTTTCGAAGAACAATGTTTAACCAAAGAATGCAGATATTTATATCCGCACAGGGTTTTGTTAAGTATAAGAACGATCGAAACATAAAAACGATAAGTTAATGGGTTACTGCGGATAGTAATAACTTTGAGTAACTGAATGGTTGAATAAATTTAGATTAGAAAATAATTACGGTCGACAGCTCACAAATGAACAAAGATAATTTGCTTAAAGACTGACGTGACTGAAATCATGTAAAAACTGGGATTGAATGATAATGCAACAACTGAACAATATGCACTCGGGCGAGGTTAGATGTTAAAGACACGGGTAACATGGACAAAATGATATTAATTTGGTGTACACTGATATTATTTATAATTACGCACCCCAATAATGGGTAATGACCAGCAACACTTCATGGAAATCGTACTGAATTACGTAACACCGATAAAGGTGGCTGTTTGTAAATTTGCAAAAACGTTAACGAAACAAATTACTGTTCCGTAAGGGTCACTCTTCAGATTACGGCCGTCAGTGGTTTCATTTAAAGTACAACCATTTGGCTACGACAGAGTTACAATGATATAAGTAGATGAAATGTAACATACAACATAAAATTAGTTCATCGCAATAGCGTCAACATACTTTCGTTATTGAAATACAAACTGCTTTTGATTTGACCAACTGTCTGTAGTAGTATGTATGAAGAACTGTAATTACAACTGCCTCTGAGTCCAATAATTATTTAAATGAAAGTTAGCTTTAGAATTAATTCGATTTATCTTATTCTGATTATTTCTTTCACTTGTGACTTTCTCGGAAAGTTTACGATCTGTGTAAATAACAGTATAATGTTCGAAGAAATTAACCACTACGCTGGCAAGGCTTGTACACACCTAATTTTTTGTATTTGTGGGGATTCAAACGCTAAATAAATGTAAACATGGTCCGTAATAGGCTGTACTGTGATGTTTATTTAATGGTGCGATTAGCTAATTTCGACTAAGCGTCATTGTCAAATACATTTGTAACATCTGTATTTCATATCATTTTCAAATCTCTCTTAATTACAAATAAAAAGTAACCATATTCCGTCATTTTTTTACGAAACGATCCACGCTTCAATGACACCTTTTAAGATGGTATTCTGAACTATGCTCTATGTCCAACAACATGGTAATATGTTGCAAATATTCTTGATAACGACGCTTAATCGAAATTAGCTGATCGTACGATTAAATAAACATCGCATTAGAGCCTATTACGGACCACGTTTACGTTTATTGAACAAAATAACTGGTCTGAACTTACTTTGTGATGAGTTGCCTTTGATGCAACGTAATGTTTCTTATGGTATCAATTTTTGCCAACAGGCTCCTCTTGATTAGCGAGCAGCACACAATAATCTTGCTTAATGATCGGATCTTCTTATAACCGTGTACTATGCCCATAAACGTCCTCGTTCACTTACATAGTCTCCTTGCCACATATTGCAAAACCAATTCCAGAACAATTTCCATTTTGGAATTAGCGTTTCAACACTTCAAATTTGTGTCCCACCACAGATGATACGCAGATCTCTTCTTTGCCTCCACTATTACGACAGCGCGTTCGCGCCAACGATGTTATTGTTGCATTAAAAGATATTCTTTGGGCTCCGTGCAGTTCTCATTTCCGTGACATTACCATCCTGTTTACTACAAAGCTTCGACATAATATTTATTACTTGTTCTTCTCGCATCATATTACAGTTTCCTAAACACTAAATACTGACAAATCTCCCAAGTACATACATACAAAAAATGGTTTTAAAATCATGGAAATAAGTGTCTGTAAACTACGTGAGGCGCTGCGCAGCAGTGTTGCAAGTGACAGTGAAACCGGCCGAACATCGTCATCTTTATACTCAATGTTTACGGATGAGACCAATTTCTGTGGGACCTGACTGTTAATAAACAGAATCACGGCTACCTGGCAGGTATCAACCCTCAGTGGATAATCCATCGAAGATAAGATAGTGTAGCTAAAGTGGTGTTTTGGTGTGGAATGTGAGGTTTCCGTATTGTTGCACCCTCTTTCATTCAGGGAACACTAACAGCAGCCCGTTATCTGCAGTTGCAGAATAAAGACGTACTGTCGCCTCTTATGTCGGAAGACTGGATGTTTCCAACCCCTTTCAGCACGATGGTGCCGCACCTCATTACGAGCTAGCTGTCCAGGTGTTATTTGGGCAGTCAGTTCCCCGGAGATGGACACTTGGTAAAGGTAAAGTGGCGTTCCACGTATTTAAGTCCATTAGATTTCTACCTGTGGAGACATGTGATGGAAGATCTAAAAGCTTGCACACCTGGGGGAATGGACTGTCATCCGTTCTCGCATTCCAGCACATGTGTTGGTTAAAGTTCATGAGGAATGAGTGAAGCGGATAACAACAATCTTACAAAGATCTGTGCATGTCGCTCACGTCCTATCTGTTTTATCATCAGTATTTGCCTTGTTCTGTACATAATTCCTATACTCGAGAATGAAGAAAGCTATATTAAAATGAAAGATACTGTTGTTGTTTTTGTAAAATTCTTTATCTGTTTGACATGTCACATGGCCCCTTTTCGATTTGAAAATTACGAGTTGCATCCAAGCTGGTGCTTCCCAGCTGGCGGCCACATATTACCAAACCAATGTAGTAACATAACCTCGCAATCATTCACGCCCCTCTCCCATCTCGTACTAACTGACTCTAGATTTCTTGTTTTATCTGAGCGATTCGACACCTATGGGGCTCCCTATAGTACTATTTTTATTTATAAATCTGTCATAAAAATAAATCTGCAAGACCATTTCCCAAGTCATTGAACCTATTAGTGTGAGCTAGCAACAGCGTACTGGAGATAGCGACACACAGCATCTGCACTGGATCTTAGCACGTTGGCGAAGAGGAGAACTCGTAGCGGGGACGGTGGCAAACAGGCATTCGGTTGTCCAGTAGGTGAATGTCTTTCGCTCCCCTAATCATCGTCTGAATCTCCCGCGCAGCAGGTTGCCATTGTCCGAAACTTTTTAGATGTAGTTTTTTTATGCCTCAGTGAATAACGGCTGTATGCGCTCAACAACCAACGAACAATTCGAAGTACAAGAGATAGCCTCTAAGTATAATCATCTCCACGAAAAAACAAGCAAAGTCATTCATTTTTTTGTCTCTTTGCAGGCACATCCCTGCAGACTTCTATACTGTAGAACCCATAGCCACAGTAGCATAGGACGCCGCAAAGGGACTCAGAAAGTCAGTTGCGGCCAATTCGTTCGGCAGCTACGGGGCACGACAATGCGACAGCGCAAACGATCAGCTTTCTCTTCGCCCGTCTGCTGCCCAAAATAACGGACATTTCAACCATTCTCTGATCTTCAGCATCTTCGCAGCAGCCTGAAAGCAAGGACTCATAAAACCATTACCCGAGAAGAAATCTGCTAAACAATCTTACGACTACCGGCCCATTTGCATTCTACTAGCATTATCCAAGACTTTGGAATACACAATTCACGAATGGATCACTAATTAGTTAACATCAGATTACCTTTTAGATGAATACCATTCAGACTTCTTGCAAAATCGCCGCACAACGACAGCTCATGTAAAAGTGACTGACGAGATGAAACAAGCTGTGAGCAAACAACAGGGGTCTATTATGTGCTTTTTGGATTTCAGCAAAGCTTTCGGCACTGTCGACTTTGAATTCTACTTGCTAAACTCACAAGTCAAAATTTTTCTACATAGTGGTTACAGTCACACCTTACATCTCGCCAACAGTGTCTAATGGTTGGAACAAAAAGGTCTTACATGTTAATGATGTGTCAGCTATTCTCTCCCACTCCAAAAATAACCTATATGCTGACGACATTCACTTATATCTAACTGCAAGTCCAGAAAACGTGTGCACAGCCATACAACATGTAAATGTCGATTTACTTGCCCTATCAGATTGGGCGCAGAGCATAGGTTTGAAATTGAACGCACCTAAGTCGCAAGCAGTCGTAGTCGCCCACAAAAGGCTTACTATGCCTCTGTTCCTTCATTAATCCTAAACAGAAGAGAAATAGCCTTTCCTTCGTCTGCAAAGAATTTGGGGATAATTCTGGACCACCACTTGGACAGGACTGAACAGACAAGTGCAGACTGTAAGAAGGCGTCACCGTCACTTCACTAACTACTGAAATATAAAAAAGTATTTTCTTTCGCGCTTAAAAAGAAGTTCGTATAGTCATTATTACTCCCCATCCTTGATTATGGTGACGCTGTTCTAGTAAGACTTTAGTACGAATGTTCACACAGGCAGGAACTGATGATGAATGCTGGTGTACGATACGTTTGTGACGCACGCTTTTTCGACCATATCACACAAGCCTACAAAAAACAATTATCATGGCTATGGCTACGTGCCGATAAGCGTAGAGACTATCGTATTGTATGTTTGCTGCATGGTCTTTTCAATCACTGCACTCGCTCTTATTTATCTTGAACTCTTATACTACTACGTGAACAGCACACTGCTGTTCCCAACACAGTGAAATTTTCTGTGTACCATACATAACACTGTCAGGTTCTCTAAATCATTTCTGTATCAGGAACCCGACTTTGGAACAATCTTTCCAAAATTCCAGAGAAATTAAATTCCTTCAAAACTTCAAAAGACAGCTAATGGTCCACCTTCTGTCACAACAGCCATCTCTCTCACATTCTGTACAGCTCACTCCCCTCTGTCCACCTTCCTTACCTGTCCCTTGTCGGCAGAGTTCTCTGTTTTTATTCTGTTCTTTCCTAACAACCACTGTCATTGTCATTTCAGTCTTCTCCTCTTTCTTTATCCAGTCTGCTTTGACACCACTAAACATAACTTCAAATGTGCTAAGCTAGTCTATATCATTCGAAATGAGTATCACTATAATAATAATTAATATTGTTGTTAGTGTCAGTTATTATTATTGTTGTTATTATTATTATTATTAGTGTGATTTGTTATTATTATCAGTGTTATTATTTTTATTATTATTATTAGTGTCAGTTGTTATTATTATTATTTCTGGGAATGTTTTGTAATATCTTTGGTATGTCAGTTATTATCATCAGTGTTAGTAACGTTTTTAGCATTTGAAAGGGAACAACGCAATAATCCAAACTGAGTTATTTGAAGAGTACAGCAATAACGCCCCATCATACAATACAGTACTTAATTGTGCAGACGCTTTGACAGGTCAGACATGTGTCAATGACGAAAAATGAAGCAGCACACCGTCTCTCTGTAAGAACCAAGAATCGCAAGCGAAGAGGACGCCCTGGTGCTTGAAGACCATCATATCACAACTGAAAATCAGTCATGGAATGATTTCCAACACCTTCCACCACATTTTGAACTTGACGAAGCTTGCAGCCTGCTGGGTTCTGCATCTGCTCACAACCAGTCAAAATGTCAGCCGAACCAAGGAAGCAGTAGAAAAGTTGCAGCAGTGTCAGGCCAGTTGGGATGACTTCTGTAGTCACCTGATCACAACGGGCCAGTGCCGAGCGTGTCACTGTGATACCGAAACGAAGAAGCAGAATAAGGTGTTTTAACATTATGCGTACGCAGGCGAACTGTTTGGCCGCCTAAAACTGGAACGAGGTGAGATGAATTTGTTTGTGCAGCTGAAAGCTAGCAAGAGGCCCCAATGGCTCAGGACGTGCCGCAGCCGGTCCAGAAAGGTGGCGAGTACTGCCCTGTCCAGGTACGAAGGCGGCCACTGTGGCTCGAAATGGGAAAGTCCTCATGCAGGGAATTTGGACGGCAGTTTCTCGCTTAGCTGAAGAACAGACAATGCACCAGGAATGCCGGAATGTCAGTCTGAGATACGGCTACTTTCAACTCTTCCAAATTCTATAATGAACCACTGTTACCTAGTAAAGCAAATCTGCATGCGTCAGTGATCTCAGAAAAATGGGGCGCATCCAGTGAAACAATAACATTTCCAATATCTTAAAAACTACAGAAGTTGATAATTTACAACGATTAAATATTTCACAATGAACCTTAGAATTAACATCTTTTAGACGCTGCATGCGATTTTACTAAGCGATATCTCAGATCAGATATAGGAATGCATTGTAACTATCGTCCCTGAGAGGTATGTATCTTTATCTATTTATTTATTGATTTATTATGTTTTCATATTATTTTCATTATGCAAACGATTATCAGAAAGTCATATCCTCCACAATAACACAGCACCTGAATGCATCATGAATACCTCATATCTTGTCATCCTTGTGAAGTTGTTTAAGGAATATATCACTATTTTGCCAATAACTTTTGTTTAAACATAACTACAGTCGATAACACAAAACTACGGTAATTTAAGAAGTGGCCAACTCCGTGTGTTAGCTGACACAAATATTGAGAAGAGTGACGAAAGACGCTACTATCAAGTTCACATGTATAACGACAATCTGTTGTCATTTAACGCGATTGTACTTACACAATAATACAGCCTACTTATATACGAACAAATTCTTATTTATATTTTTTGTAAAAGGTATAAGTATGACCAAAGTTTATAGGTTTCCTTTATTTAAATATTGCTGTGATTAGTTATTTTAGTGGGCTAAGTGGTCAAGCAGAGTCAAAATCATGTCTGTAGAGTTTAGGAATGACGTAGTTTTGGTGGGAATGGCCTTCAGCCAATGAGAATTAAACAGTGGTGGAACACTGCTGGAGTCAATTGGAAAGAGATACTTTTCTAGAGGTGTGAGCAAAGGAGAGACAGATACACTTTTTTATGTTAGATCTTGAAGAAGCCAGACACTTTACATTGAAATGCTGGAGAAGACGCTTTACATAGAGAACTAGTGGAAGGCAGACCTGCCTGTGGCAGTGTGTGTTATTTGGCCGTGACGATGATAGATTCTGGGCAGCATACAGCCTCTACCGTACTTTAACTTTTGAAGAGACTCTAACCCTCACAAGGTCTGAATGTGCTCCAGTGCAGAACTGTAACTTATCCACTGAATTATTTTGAGCTGCTAAATATTTCGTGCATTGTGATCACGCAATGGACTTCATTTTTCACGTGCCTTTAATGACTGTTTAGTTTGGGGATTTTGCTACCATTCTCGTAACGCTCTCAAAGCAGTTTTATTGATTTAATAAAGTTATCTTTCTCTCTATAATAACTGTTAATCCTAGAACCACTTTCCACTTACTTGAGATATACTTCCTTGAATAACCGTTATTCAACAGAATGCTCTGATGTCGTCTACATCTGTTACTGATACACTCCTGGAAATGGAAAAAAGAACGCATTGACACCGGTGTGTCAGACCCACCATACTTGCTCCGGACACTGCGAGAGGGCAGGGCTGTACAAGCAATGATCACACGCACGGCACAGCGGACACACCAGGAACCGCGGTGTTGGCCGTCGAATGGCGCTAGCTGCGCAGCATTTGTGCACCGCCGCCGTCAGTGTCAGCCAGTTTGCCGTGGCATACGGAGCTCCATCGCAGTCTTTAACACTGGTAGCATGCCGCGACAGCGTGGACGTGAACCGTATGTGCAGTTGACGGACTTTGAGCGAGGGCGTATAGTGGGCATGCGGGAGGCCGGGTGGACGTACCGCCGAATTGCTCAACACGTGGGGCGTGAGGTCTCCACAGTACATCGATGTTGTCGCCAGTGGTCGGCGGAAGGTGCACGTGCCCGTCGACCTGGGACCGGACCGCAGCGACGCACGGATGCACGCCAAGACCGTAGGATCCTACGCAGTGCCGTAGGGGACCGCACCGCCACTTCCCAGCAAATTAGGGACACTGTTGCTCCTGGGGTATCGGCGAGGACCATTCGCAACCGTCTCCATGAAGCTGGGCTACGGTCCCGCACACCGTTAGGCCGTCTTCCGCTCACGCCCCAACATCGTGCAGCCCGCCTCCAGTGGTGTCGCGACAGGCGTGAATGGAGGGACGAATGGAGACGTGTCGTCTTCAGCGATGAGAGTCGCTTCTGCCTTGGTGCCAATGATGGTCGTATGCGTGTTTGGCGCCGTGCAGGTGAGCGCCACAATCAGGACTGCATACGACCGAGGCACACAGGGCCACCTCCCAGCATCATGGTGTGGGGAGCGATCTCCTACACTGGCCGTACACCACTGGTGATCGTTGAGGGGACACTGAATAGTGCACGGTACATCCAAACCGTCATCGAACCCATCGTTCTACCATTCCTAGACCGGCAAGGGAACTTGCTGTTCCAACAGGACAATGCACGTCCGCATGTATCCCGTGCCACCCAACGTGCTCTAGAAGGTGTAAGTCAACTACACTGGCCAGCAAGATCTCCGGATCTGTCCCCCACTGAGCATGTTTGGGACTGGATGAAGCGTCGTCTCACGCGGTCTGCACGTCCAGCACGAACGCTGGTCCAACTGAGGCGCCAGGTGGAAATGGCATGGCAAGCCGTTCCACAGGACTACATCCAGCATCTCTACGATCGTCTCCATGGGAGAATAGCAGCCTGCATTGCTGCGAAAGGTGGATATACACTGTACTAGTGCCGACATTGTGCATGCTCTGTTGCCTGTGTCTATGTGCCTGTGGTTCTGTCAGTGTGATCATGTGATGTATCTGACCCCAGGAATGTGTCAATAAAGTTTCCCCTTCCTGGGACAATGAATTCACGGTGTTCTTATTTCAATTTCCAGGAGTGTATTATAATACACAGACTCCGTCTGAGCAATCCTTGGAAGGCCGAGTGGTGCCGACCAACCGCCATATCATAATCAGGCGATAGGTGTTCCTGGATGGCGGTATGGAGAGGCATGTGGAAAGCAGACGATCCGCTCAGCCGTTGTCAGTTTTCGTGACCGAAGCAGCTACCTCTCAATCAAGTAGCTCCTCAGTTGGCTTCACAGCTTCGGTGACCTGATGTCATCCGGTGTTACCACTGTGTCGAGGCCATTGACGACGTTAGAACAGAACCCTTTTTATTAATTCCTCAGGTGCCTTTTATTTAATATTTCTGTTTATTTTGTTAACTGGCAATTCTAGCCAATGCATAGACTATTTGATTGAGGGAGCACGGCGACGGTTTATTATCTGCAGCGAGTTAGATGCTGGGCATGAAAGGAGACGTGTGTGGCTCGCCGCTGCGACATTCCCGAAGTATTCGTTCTAAACTGAGCCTCGCATAGACCAATTACCTAAGGTGCGAGCAACATTACGTTAAGTCGCAATCGCTTTGCTCGTATGGAATGCTGGTTAGGGAAGCTACTCAGCAGAATATCTCTTAGGTGAAGTCGCACAGTGGAAAAACGCCGAAAAATACCTAGACCCAACCACCATCGGGCAAGCTGATACCGGAAGCTTTTTGCGACTGCCACGGTGTGATGCTAACAGATTGAGCTCGTAAGGGACAAGCTGCCACAGGAGCATAATATTGCCGAAATGTCCTGATGGGGTTACGGGAAGCTCACAAGACAAAGCGCCACGGGAAGTTGTCCGTGGCGGTGTTTTTTGCACCACTACAACGCCACACCCCATCCTGCACAGGCCAGTCACACGCGCTGTGTCTCTGGGCTGTCACACGTCGCCTCCTGCGGCCCCATCCCTCGTATTCTCCTCACGTGGCACCCAGTGACTTCTTCCTCTTTCCTCTGATGAAGACACCACTGCGCGGCAGGCATTTCCAGAATGGCGACATGAGGTGCTTTTCGAGATGAAATGTTTTCAGATGAGCCAAATTCAGATTTCTAAAGCAAAGACCTCCGCTAAGTGAGCCATCGTTTGGAGTGTGAATTTATAGAGAAAAGCTAACACCAAGGTCCATAGTCGAGATTTCATTTTCTCTTTTTTTCCGAAGTGATAACGCTTTCTGACTACCCCTAGTATGTATATGGAAACTCAAACTATGTCCAGTTTGATATTCTGTGTGAAACTTCTTCAATAACTGTTATGTATGTGATGTAACCATTCAATTTATAAAGCTTTCCTAGTACATAACATTGTACATAAAGCTGTAGCCAGTTGTGATGTTTGTACACCTCAGTTTAACTTGTTCACCTGTGTTTAATGCTGCTTGTACGGATGACGTAACCTAAACAAAACAAAAAAAAAACTCTGTATTTTAGCGTGAACACTCGATTGTCAGAAAGTGGCTAGCTGCAAGTCGCGCTCTTACTTACTCAGCCCTGACCAAATGTATTCATACATACGCCTCGAACAACGAAAATGGGTATCCTGTGGACATACAATCCATCTAAATCAAAAAAAATTGTTCTGGGTTTGGGACCGCATTGTCAACTATAAAATTCTGACGTTTCGGCGGCTACTTCAAGACGCCTTCCTCAAGGTGCATCGCCAACTGCTGAAAGGCAGTAGTTTGATTACTTATGTTCTATGGAGGAGTGCTGTCATTGGTTATGAGGGTGAGGAGGAAGGGTATAAGGTGTCCTTTTATTGGTCTCTGCATTGCCGGAAATAGGCGTTTTCCATTGGAGTTTCCTTTATTGATTGCCATTGGTGGAAATCGGCGAATAGCAGCCCATTTTCCTATTCGCCGATTTCCACCAATGGCAAGCAGTAAGGAAACTCCAATGGAAAACGCCTATTTCTGCCAATGGCAACACGTAATGCAAAGACCAATAAAAGAACACCTAATACCCTTCTCGTCAGCCTCATATCCAATGACAGCACTCTGTTAGCCGCTCTGACAGAGAATGAATATTATTGGCCGCCAGCGGCTAGTGGAGGGGGATGCGCAGGAAGGTTGAAAAAAAGGGCCGCCTTCTTACATGACGCGTAGGTACATTAAATATTATTTACCATTTGCAGTTGTACATTTCACATAATATGCACTAGTACAGTTTTTTCTCTTCGAACTGTTACTATAAATACATGACGCAAAGCGGTTGAACTCTGGTTGCTAATCTCCATTTCACGTATTGCACTATAGCAGGCTGGTGGAAAAAACGCTCTTCCAAGAAGTACCACAAATAACAGTCACTTGCAGAACTTTAAACATATTATGTTTTGTTTCTTGGCAGGGCCAGACATGTAGAAGTCCCTCATTAAATAGAGAGTGATTGTTTACGTAAATTGCCTTGATGCAGAGAACCCACCAGTATCAGTTTACATGTGACCTCTTTGCAACAGCGTATCAACTAGGGGGGGGGGGGATAGGGGGAGGAGTGGTAACAGGGGGGATAGCCGCACCCTGCGAACAGTCCACCATTTAAGAAAATAAAAACAGCTTGACATTCTAAGAGTGAGGAGAGTAGTATTCTAACACTGCCCCCTTTTTCCCTTCCTTCACGACCACCTCTTGAAACTCTGGGAGGAGGGGGGGGGGCGAGATACATTTTCTGCCCCTTCCCCTCAGAATTCACTTGGAGTTTTATTTGATCTACAGGTAGAGCCAGTGAAAAAATTATGCCGCTGTCAAGAAATATGGGAATATGGGATAAGTATTTTTGTTGGTAGCGATTTTCGCTTATCACTGAAGCATCTCATAAAACCTGCTACATTCCGTCCTCTCCCTTTGTCCCATTTTTCTGTCTGTGGCTACTAATGGGGGACAGCCTCTTTATGCATTTGTAACAAATTTCTGCATAGCACTTTCGAACAGTAGTTGAGACTGATCGGGCCCTCAGGACCGGCTGTGTTGTGTAGGCGAACTACAGGGTGGCCAGGACGCCGAATTTGGGGGAGGAGCCCCGGACTTACAAGAAATCTTGACTGTAAAAAACTGCTTTTTCTGTCCCCTTACGTTGTCAACTGTTATCCTCTGCAAGTGCGTAATAATATACTGCTCAAAATAGGTACTGCCACCACTCTCAATACTTATTGTTCAGTTGTCCGCCTCCGGTAGCTGAGTGGTCAGCACGACCACTCCTAAGGGCCCGGGTTCGATTCCCGGCCGGGTCGGAGATATCCGCCGCTCAGGGACTGGGTTTGTGTTGTCTTAAACATCATCATCTCATCCCCATCGACGCGCAAGTCGCCGAAGTAGCGTCAAATCGAAAGACTTGCAGCAGGCGAATGGTCTACCCGACGGGAGGCCCTAGTCACACGACTGTTCGGTTCCTCTTGAATCTAAGTCCACGCACGTTCGCAGATCTGCAGGTGGTGCAAAACTTCTATTCTGATCAGTTTAGTCTCGCGGTCATGCAGGCGCAAGCCACGTGCGATCCTATCGAAAATGACAAACACTGGCCAACAATGCCCAAGCAGCAGTCGGTATGCCTGACCTGGCTCGCCGCTACGACAATGTCCGCCGCACCCTGCGAACAGTCCAACATTTAAGAAAATAAAAACAGCTTGACATTCTAAGAGTGAGGAGAGTAGTATTCTAACACTGCCCCCTTTTTCCCTTCCTTCACGACCACCATGCCTTCACTTCGTAGCAACATCGCTATGCATTGTTGCTCTGGTAACAAAGGTATACAATAGCCAGTGATTTTTCTTCAGTTTTCTACACAGAGATAAAGACACACACATTTGATTTGCAGTTTCGAGATGATGTGAGTGAACCTTTGTGGTGAAAGGTATGTAATTATTTTGCCATTTATTTGCCATAAATCTCCTAGTTCATTGTTGATTGTTCTCAGTAGTTCACTGAATAACGTTAATCTAATTATATTTCCACACTTCTCAGTGAAACTTTTATGGGAATGGGCAGGGGGAGTATCCGTAAGTATAGGCAAAAGGAAGGATGTCAGTTATTTCCGATACAGTGGAAACGTTTTTGAGTTAAAAGGGCTATGAAATATTAATGTAAAAGCGACAAAACAGTGCCTGTATCTACAGTGGAATGTTCAGAACTCGCTTGACTATCCATATCAGTGGCAAACAGGTCAGCTCGAAGGATTCAAGCAGGAAAAATCAAAGAAATGTTCCAGAATTAATTAACAATGGTTGGTGAATAAGCATTCCCTACCACCACAACACAACAAGTAGAGGTTTAATCAAGAAAAGAAGTCGATATTCACTATGTAACAATGCAAGTTACACTCATACAAACTTCCTGCATATAATATCATATCGAGAACTAAGATGGAATTCATCTCCTCCTATTTGCTGATGACACTGCTTTCCTAGCCCTTTATCCTACCCTTCAACGGTCCCAACATACCCTCCAAACCCACCCTGACCAGTTCACCGCTTGGTGCAACCAGTGGTTCCTCCATATCAACCCATCTAATACCCAGGCGATCATCATAGACCGTACCACCTACTCCTTTTGTCTCTGTGATTTCTACCTCACCATTTATGGCTGTCCTATCTACCCCACTCCTACCCTCAAATGCCTTGGCCTCACCCTCGACCGCCACCTCACCTGGATTCCCCCCCCCCCCTCCTTACCATCCAACGGATTCTGTCTCCTGAAACTCCTTTCTGACTGGACATGGAGTCTGCATCCTTCCACCATCCTTGATCTGCCCCATCCTTTGTTATCCCAGCATTGCTTGGATTTCCGTCCCTCCCAGGTTCTGTAAAGCCCTCCAAATCCTCAAACACCATGCACTCCACCTCGCCTTCCACATCCACCTTCTGTCCCCCACGCACATCCTCTACGACCCCATCCCCTTCCCCCACCATCTCCTTTTCCTTGAACATACCCACGCCCTGTATATTGTCCACCGCCTCAACCCCCTCACCCCCTGGAGTCTCCATTCCTCTCCACCCCCAGCCTGTTGCCGCACCTTTACCATTGTGTCCCACTCTCTCTCCATCTACACACCCTCCACCTCCTTTCCCAATGCAGCTTCCAGCACCTACCCCTCCCGTATGATGAGCTTTGCCCTGACGCCTAACCTCCCTGCCAACTCTAACCCCACCTTCCTCCTGCCTTCTCCTCAGGGCTCCCCCTCCTCCCCCTCCCTTGTCCTGAGCGGCTTCCCCTCCTACGTCCCCTCCCTCTCCTGTGCTCCCCTTCAGTGTCTCCGCACTCCCTCCTGCCTTGTCTTCCCTCTTCATCTCCTGCCCCACCTGTCTCCTGCCTCTTGGTGCACCCCCTGATACTCCTACTCTTTTCATCCCCTCCCCTCCCCTGCTGCACGCTGCTCTCCCCTCCTTTTCCATTCTCTCAGGCCTCTCCCTCAACAGGTCCCTCTTGGCAGTTTTATTGTTTGTCGTATGCACTTCATCTCCTCAAGTGGTTTTAAAGTGTCTTGCTCTGGAGTGTTTTTAATACAGTGGCCCACTTTTAACCTGTGCATGTGACTTCAGAGCACTTTTTGTGCTCTCCAAATCACCAACGCTGCTTTTCTAACTCTTTGTCGACTTTTTTAATTGTCCCCCCATCAACGTCTCCATGTCAGTGTATTTTTACCTCCATTGTCTCCTCTCACTCTGTTTTTATGTCCCCCTTTTATCTCCTTTAAATGTATAATTTTCTTCTTTTATTAGCTGTCATGTCATTCAGCTGAAGAGTGGCGGATTGTACCACTGATAGCCCTCTCCTGCCCATTTGGGCCAGGGGAATGAAATCACAAGAAAAAAAAACTAAGATGGAATAATTCTCGTAAGTTGCAAGAAAACTAGTATTTTGACACATGCGTTTGAGCTAGGTGTAGCATTGCAAGAAAATCCCTCCATAGCCCACTGCAGCTTTTCCCAAAACAAAGTACTCAGATCATGCTTTTATTCCACAGCAAGAGGAAGTCCACTGCTGTTGCAGGATCAGAAAAGTAAGACGTGTGTTCCGAAACATTACTATATAGCATGTTGTTACGAAGTTCATGACATGCACTACAGTCACATTTCAGTATGAAAATTTTAATTAATTTGACTAGTTACAAATATTCCTCATCTACGTCTCACAGGAATACATAATAAATTCATGATTTTACACACGCAGCTTTGTTTAGGGGCCACATTTCTCATAGTCAACCACGCGATAGTAGTTAAGCACTGTGTTATTATTGTTGCAGCCTGTGTATGGAAAACTTTTTCTCGCCCTGCAACATAAAAGAATCGAAACGGAAACCGAATTTTGAGGCAGAGCTACATCATTTTCTGAAATTAGTTTGTTCGGAAAACGTTTCACTATTCACAAACAAAAATTGAGAAAATACTGTTTTGGTTTGCGCCTGGGTTTTCTTTCCGCTATGCGACGTTCCTCGTATGATTTCACAAAAAATTGTATATTATAGTCGAACATTCGTGCTTGGCAGTGAAGTGGCTACGCATTCGGTATTAGTCATAGTTTTTACGATGTTTATAAATGAAGTATCATAACTCGTTGAACATAATTTGAAGAATTTGCAGTAAAGAATTACCTCACTGGATATTTCACGTTTTGTACAGATTAGGTCATGTATTGCAGCGATCGAACTGAAGCTAACATACCGAAGTAATTTTTTGTAGTGGTAATAAAAATGTATCTTACCAGAAACGAGTACCGAATAGGAATTGTATGCGTTGGTGATACGCCACACATGACAAACTTCTGCACGCCATGCATAGTTCAGCGTGAAAGTCATTACACAGAAACAGTTCAAGATATTGAAACAAGGTTCTAAGCAAATAATAGTACACAAAGAGATGAGCAGTTACCTGTACAATAAACACTGAGATGTTTTAATCTATCACAATGTGGAAGTATATTAATGATATTCGTTAGCTTATGGAAGGAAAAATACAATGCTAGAACGCAAGTCAATACTTACAATAAAACTTGTCGCAAAAACAGCAGCAAGTAATAATATACAGTCTCTTCTGCCAAGAAGTTTTAATATACTGCAAGTACAGCTTCATTCTTGCCTGTTACACAGCCACTGAGAAGAGCACTCGTACACAGAATACGAGATTAGAGTTCTCTGTATTTCATACCAGTTTCATTACAAATGTTATATGTAACTGCACAAACTTTGTTCAGTGTACTTAAATTGATTTAACAACTTAAAGTAGAATGTCAAATAAACACAAAAAGGCAGTGCTTCACAAGGCAGTCCATCATTGAACGAATATAGTAGTAAACATTATCTTTACAGCTCAAAATATTTTATTTACCATGTGAGTTTCCTTTTAATAAATCATCAGTCACTATCGATTTGGTATTAATTGTGCAAGTTTTTTGTCATGTCTAATGTTAATGTTCTACCATTTACACTGCAATATTGCTTTAAGGTGTAATTTGCACCCTCCTTTGCAGTTCACTATATAGATGTTCAATAATGTTTACAGTGATTCCTCTCACTTGCAATACATTCAATTAGAGTTATAATGTCATTTTTAAATTTCAGTATCTAACTTTTCGATCCCTTTTTATTTGTACATCGATCAATGGGTCATGGCTGATATTTATATACGATTATTACTGTTTTGTTATTTTAGGTGTCGTAATGCACAATGACACAAAAATCTATCATGGAATTTTTTGGAGATGGCAGTAGCACTAAAAAATCTCAGACCGTCTGTATCAGCGTTACCCATGCCAGTGGCCAGTCTGAGGCTGGTAGTACTGGTACTAATCGAAGATACAAGAAAGCACAAGCATTGATACTGGTAAGCTAAGTATTTTATGGTCAACTATGAGTGTTTCTTTCTAAGCTTGTGCTGTTGTACTATGCACTCACTATTATCATTCTTTGATTGTTGAAAGCTATTTTTATATTATTGTTCGCGTCATGTAAGAACGTGGCCAAATTTTCAGCCGTTCTGCGCATCCCCTCCACTAGCCCATGGCAGCCAATAATATTTATCCCCTCCACTAGTCCCTGGCAGCCAATAAGATTTATTCTGACTCCGAGCGGCTAGCACAGAGTTATAGCTAGAAGCTGAGAATCTCGCTCCTACGTGCTGCACTATAGCCGTACTTCGCCACAACCGATTTATTCATTCAACTGTCAATTTCTTTTTTTTCTTTTTTTCTTGCAGCAATATAGCTGTGAATTTGCATTTGGAAATGTTTAAGTGCGATTAAAAAAATGTCAGGTGGCGACAATAAACATGAAGTGCTTCACAGGCAGACGAAGCGGATTATTTACCGCATTTATAACTTTTTCAAAAGTGAATTTAAAATCAGGTCTCCTACTGTTGACATTTGAAAACACAATAACAGACTGCAGAACGATGTGGTGTCGGCAAGAGAACTGTAAAAAGAATTGTAAACGGAAGTGTCAGAGCTGTAGGAACGATAGAAACAGTTGGTCTCGTGTCGCCTGGAAAGCATCGAAATCGCTAAAAACCTGTAACACGAATGGATGGTTTTAACAACGATGTTTTAAAGTGTTTCATGTGAATGATGAATGCCCAATATCACAAAAAAGCGTTACAGTTATGCAGCTTCGTCAATGTAAAAAATTTTAAAAGACGTTGGTTCCAGATACGTTAAGAAGAGAGTTTTTAGTTCAAAGAAGTGACATAGATGCAGCACGAACTGTATCCCACGAAAGGTTCACGATACAAGGGAGGAGGTTGTCCAACATTGTGTTACCTTGATGAAACATGGGTCAATTAGAATCATTCCAAGAAGATCTGCTGGGAAATGAGTGATGGTACTCTCAGTTTAAAAGTTCTCATAGGGACAGGTTCTCGGATAATTATTTTGTATGCTGACTCTTCTTTCGGTTTTGTTTCTGAGAATAAACTTGTATTTACGTGTAAGAAAAACTGCAGTGATTACCATTCGGAAATGAACGTTGTCATTTTCGTTACGTGATTCACAACTCTTGTCATTCCTTGCTTCGAAGTTAGTCATTGCCAATTACAATTCAACTGTTTTAGAGAAAACATCAAGTACAAGTACCAGAAAAACGGATATTTTTCCCTGGCTTAAAAATAACAATATTAAGCACCGCATAAACCAGACTCGTGCGGATCTCGTGCAGCTCGTTAATTTATACAAGTCACGTGACAGAAAGTACAAACTTGACTTCCTTGCACGTGAATTGGGGTCACACAGTTTTGCGTTTATGCCCGTGTCACTGTCAGTGCAGCCCCATAGAATTAATTTGGGCAAAGGGTTTTACGGCTAGGCAGGAGAAAAAAACAAAACATTCAAGATAATATACAGTGAATCGCTTGTGCATGACGCAATACACAATGAAATAACAGACAACATCCCCCCCTCCCCTGTAGTGTGGGCACAGTCTGCGTGGCATGCTGAAAAGCTTCAGGAAGAAGAATTTGACAGGGAAGTAATGATGGATATAAGCCTGGAACCTATCATCGTAAATTTACAATCAGATTGTTCAGAAACAGACTCAAATAGAAGTGACGATGGTATTACGATATCGACTTTGGAACAAACAAATAATATTTCTTCGTTTTGAAGACTCACGGTTAAAAAAATGTTTTGTCAACATATAAGTTGCATACGTAACAATGAGAACTTCCTAGCCTTTTTGATTAGCACTTCGTATCCTTTTAGTTATGCAGACTATAACGTTCAAAATATTGCCCAAGGAGAAGTTAAGCTTCTCCCGTCATGTTGTTTACTACAATAACATGCGAGAATGTACCTGGATACATTCGTCAGAAGTCCGATATTTGCACATGTAAACGTCTGTCATTTTCAAGGCACGAACTGGATAAGGTCCTAAAATGACAGTAACTCTTACTTGTCGAGATATCGGTGGATTTCGATATTATCAGTGAGCACTCCCTGGAGTTATACGCAGATGGTGGTTAACTGTTTGCTTGTTCAATGGATTTTAAATGCGGTCTCTCACTGTAATATCGAACGTGTTGGTTTACACTCATACTGCCCGTTAACAGTGAAAAGTATGACAACTTACTGACAATTTTTACGATAGTCTTTTACATTAGTCGTTTCTACCACTAATTCATTTCTGCACGCAGCGATTGCACTTAATTTTAGTCAAATGTCAAGCAAATATAACCATTTCGGTTTGTGCTTGAAGTTAACTTTGTTGTGTATTAAATTTTTATTTATAACGCAGTTCAAATAGCAATAAACGGTAATTATTGCAAGCAGTTTCAATGACCTTATCGTTAGACAATTGTGATGTTGAGAAAAATTGTACTCCACGTCTTCACAAAGCTGTGTCAGCTGTTCCCGCCTCCTGACGTCACGCAGAGTAAATCTGTGGAACAGTGGACGCAACGTCGTCAAGACGTGACTTAATGTTTCTCTCATGTCGATTGATCGAAATTGGTTTTAACTTTTATTATTCCCCTCATATATTTGAACGCGTAATACAATGTACCGCAGGCATACGAGCCAGACTGTTGCCCGCAGCAACGCAGTTCGGCAACGTGGACTCTGCCCGCTCTCTGCTGCTGCGCATGTGCGGTTCTCATCCCCCCAAGCTTCTACATCTACATCTACATCTACATCCATACTCCGCAAGCCACCTGACGGTGTGTGGCGGAGGGTACGTTGAGTACCTCTGTCGGTTCTCCCTTCTATTCGAGTCTCGTATTGTTCGTGGAAAGAAGGATTGTCGGTATGCTTCTGTGTGGGCTCTAATCTCTCTGATTTTATCCTCATGGTCTCTTCGCGAGATATACGTAGGAGGGAGCAATATACTGCTTGACTCTTCGGTGAAGGCATGTTCTCGAAATTTCAACAAAAGCCCGTACCGAGCTACTGAGCGTCTCTCCTGCAGAGTCTTCCACTGGAGTTTATCTATCATCTGTGTAACGCTTTCGCGATTACTAAATGCTCCTGTAACGAAGCGCGCTGCTCTCCGTTGGATCTTCTCTATCTCTTCTATCAACTCTATCTGGTACGGATCCCACACTGCTGAGCAGTATTCAAGCAGTGGGCGAACAAGCGTACTGTAACCTACTTCCTTTGTTTTCGGATTGCATTTCCTTAGGATTCTTCCAATGAATCTCAGTCTGGCATCTGCTTTACCGACGATCAACTTTAAATGATCATTCCATTTTAAATCACTCCTAATGCGTACTCCCAGATAATTTATGGAATTAACTGCTTCCAGTTGCTGACCTGCTGTATTGTAGCTAAATGATAAGGTATTTATGTATATTGTGAAAAGCAACGGTCCTGCGGCACACCTGAAATCACTCTTACTTCGGAAGACTTCTCTCCATTGAGAATGACATGCTGCGTTCTGTTATCTAGGAACTCCTCAATCCAATCACACAATTGGTCTGATAGTCCATATGCTTTTACTTTGTTCATTAAACGACTGTGGGGAACTGTATTGAACGCCTTGCGGAAGTCAAGAAACACGGCATCTACCTGGGAACCCGTGCCTATGGTCCTCTGAGTCTCGTGAACAAATAGCGCGAGCTGGGTTTCACACTATCGTCTTTTTCGAAACCCATGCTGGTTCCTACAATTTCTAGTCTCCAGAAAAGTCATTATACTCGAACATAATATGTGTTCCAAAATTCTACAACTGATCGACGTTAGAGATATAGGTCTATAGTTCTGCACATCTGTTCGACGTCCCTTCTTGAAAACGGGGATGACCTGTGCCCTTTTCCAATCCTTTGGAACGCTATGCTCTTCTAGAGACCTATGGTACACCGCTGCAAGAAGGGGGGCAAGTTCCTTCGCGTACTCTGTGTAAAATCGAACTTTCTGCTCCGCCTCTATGCGCGGAAGCGCCATCCTATGTGACGCGGGATTTATTGTGATGTGTGCGAAATACGTTTTTATCCTTAACGACTTCAGGTACAGGCGACGGACGTAAAAGTCGTGGCATAGGACTGTCAAAGTATGGAGACATCCTATTCTCACATGAAAACACAATGGGCTCAATTTCAAGTACACCTGCTTCTGAAACAAAATTTCATCCATTAAAGAAGCATGAGTTTCCACGAAAGAATGGAAGACCTTGTAAATCGGAATGTTTTGTGGCTTATCCGTGTCTACATTAGGAAGAAAATAGTGGCAGTGTTTTCTGCTATGACTGCATTTGGTCTATCCACCTGGTGAATAATAATAGACTACAGAAGGAGACAGGTTTTCCTAAAGAAGGTTTCTGTAACTGGAAAAAAAGCTACGTAAAAGTTCAAGACATAAGAGAAAGGTCTTTTTCGTCGAGAGTCTCTCGCAATTATCCAGCAACTTGAAAATTGCACACCTGTGATTGCCGAAGTCGAGCGACATCCGCTGAACCGCTCACTAGTAATTATCAGTTCATTCAGATTCCTGGGTCGAACAGGAAACGCACTGAGAAGTCATGAGACGGTTTCTGGGAACCTCATGACATTTGTCGATGAAAGAATGATGTGTCAGAACTGGAGATGTAACGCCGGAAATGCATATCCTCCTATTTCCTTCTATTGTACTGCAAATTTTTTTCCTTATTTTGTTACCTGAAGATATGACATTTCTGTGTCTTTATATATTGTAATTGTGTTACTATTTGTATATATATATGTATATATATATATATATATATATATATATATATGCATTTACGTCGATGTATAATTGGTTTGTTTTGTAAATATTATTTGTATTTTTACGCTGTGTCTAGCCTAGGGAAAACTATGCTATCGAACGAATACATCGATAGGTCGTGTGGAGAACCAAAGTGTTTAGGACCTTTGGTAGTGTGAGCTCGGCCGCGTGGAGCGCGAGCAGACAAGAGTCTGGCTGGGGTGGTGCAGTGGAGCAGGTGTGTTGTGTGACGCTTCCGCCAGTTGCCGCGCTTTCGGTGTTTGGCAGCATGTAATTGCGCTCGACTTGCTATGATAGTTTCTGACGCGGTGTCGCGGACGGGACGCATTAGCTGGCACACACCAAGAGCCCGTTTCGCCTGGTGACCGTGTCGAGAAGGAGGCGCTCCAACATCGAGCTTCTGCGACAGCGACGGCCGACAATGAGTGACTGTCGCCACCTCCTCGATCGACGGCTTCAAACCTTCAATCAACCAACAAGGAAGACTGGAAGCACGTAAAATTTTAGAACTGTGTGGCAGACCTCAGCTTTTAAAACTGTTGCATCACAAAATACAGCAACTTAGCATGAACATTTGTTGTTCATTGTCCCAATTGCATTACCAAGCAGGGTCCCTTCCTTTTCTGGAATGAACCCGAGTGTCGTTGAAATTCAAACGCCAGCATTAAAGTAATATCATTCCATTTCACTGCTTTAATTTAAAAGTTCAGTTAAAGTATTTATAACTGGCTACAATATTTAGATTACACAAGCACAAATTAAGAGTGCAAGTTTTGTTACCATATTTTAGCTTACCTGTGACTGCAGCTCAGCTTGGTACGTACTAAATTTTACTATTGTTAATTGTTCAGAATCATTTAATTCAAGTTCAAAGTTAAATCTCTTATTTCTAAATTGCGTAGATTCAAGTAGGTTTTGAAATGATTGTTGAGGTAGCCCAAGACTAACCTTATTTTATTGAATTTCGTAGTGCTTCAGAAACAAAATTCACTATTAATTTCAGTCACTAAATTAACTTTCAGTTTTCCGATTTTATTAATGCTTTTGCTAAATTAAGTCAGAGTGTAGCGAAATTTATTACTTCTGACAAACATTCAGTTTTCACACAGCACGTGTCAACCTTCAGTTGCCACGCTTTCAGTGCTAATAATATGTGCATTAATCTTTCATTTTCAGTTATTATAGCAGTTGTCCATAGGACTGGCGACCGTAATTTTCCTCAAAACTCAAATGTCTAATTAACGCCAATTAATTGTTAACGTGACGACCGCACATTTACTTTCTTTATTAATTTTACCCTTCTCTCAAAATTAATTTCCACCAATTTCATTTGCATTTTTCCTTTCATTTAGATGTAACCCTTTCCTCCCTCTTTACCGACAGATTAACTTCGGCGACGATTGCTTTTCCCAAATTTCCATTAGGTACACGCGGTTTAATTTTTCACTGTCATTAAGGTCGATAAGTGAGGGGGAGGTTACAAAGATATGGCTAAAACGCCATGACACTTGGTTGGCACCAGCGATACAAAACGAAGTACTGGAAATTATGGCTCACATGATCCAGCGAGAAATGGTGCAGCAAATAAAAGATTCCTCATTTTACGGACTTATGGCACATTCGACGACAGACGTGGCTGGCCAGGAGCAGTTCACTCTTTGTCTACGTTAGACGCTCAAAATAAAAGAAATTTTTCTGGGTTTATATAGTCCGCCGGACTCCAAGGCGCTACCAATAAGATTGTCATTCGAAATTGAGTTTCTACACACCCACTTTTCCGATGGTCCAGCTGATACGTCCGGGCGGAACAAAGGGGTAAAGGAATTTTTTCTTCAAGACCTGCCAAAGAGTTGTTACACCCACTGCAGCAATCATTGTTTGGATGTAGCTCTACAGGAAGTTTCAAGAAGCTGTGATCCATCGAGCGATGTGCTCGTAGCTGTGAAAGACGTCTCAAATATAGTTCTAGAATCTGCAAGAAGGAAATATGTGTATGTAGATGTGCTACCGTCTGGTGTCGATGAGACAAATCCAAACCCAAAATCTCGACTGATATCAATGTTTCCTACCCGGTGGGCTGGATGAGTAAGACCTTTGACACGTTTCAGAGAAAACTATGAGCGGATCCAGAAAACGGTGACCAAAATATTGAATGTACTAAGCTCAGTTAGAGACGAAAGAAGGTCAGTCCTGCGGGGCCATGCGAAGCGGCTCGAAAAGTTTGAAACTATTTTTTTTTTAACATTAGCAAGTGAAGTGTTCGGACTGTGTGAGTAACTGGCCAGATTCTGTAGAATCCAAATTTTAGTGCAGCCAAAGTGTAAAATTCTGTAGGGGTTCTAAAAGTAGCTCTTGCAAATCTTAAGACTACAGAAGCATTTGATATGCTGGTAGAGAAATCAAAAGATTATTTTGTAAATCTAAATATGAAAGACCCAAATATCTCGAGGCCAATAAAAATACTAGCGAATTGCAGCACGCAGAAACACCGCCTGTTCCCAAAGAATTGTCTAAAGAACGAAAATTTAGAAAAGATTTCTTTGAAATTCATCTCCTTCTGAATGAGATTGGTCGAAGGTTCAACCAAGAGGATCTAAAGCGACTCTCCCCTCTTGAAGAGGTACTTATTGCGTTCTCCCAAACACATCCTCCATCTACACGACGTTTGGAAGAATTGTTTGGAGTACATGCAACAGACTCAAACCTGGATGGGCTTCATGCACAGCTGGAAATGCTGCGTACCATTATGACTGGTATAAAACCATGTAATGTATCCCCTATTGGAAGAAAACTTACTGCTGAACCTGGTAGGGTTAAAGAACTCTTTCAGAAAGTTTTTCGCCTCATCAGAGTGGTTCTGACAGTCCCAGTATCATCAGCACCCTCTGAGAGGTCATTCAGCGCCTTGAGACGACTTAAAAGATGCCTCAGATCAACAAGGACTCAGTCGAGACTCACCCATCTACTCCTTCTCCATGTTCATCAAGACAGGGCTCCAGAAATGAATATCATGGATGTCATGAAAGAATTTGTTTCCCGAAGTTTCGAAAGGAAACCTACATTTTGAAACTGTACGTATAATTTTGAATCTAAATGAAAACAAGTGCCTTCTTCTTTTTCAAACAAATTATGTTTTTCTATTTTTCACTAAAATGTGATGCACAGTGTTTGTAAAACAGTAATAATAACAAAAGGTTTCTCTCTGGTCGACTGATATTGCAGTCTACAATAAATATGAACTCCTTTTCGTAAATGGTCTCAAAACAAAGTAGGACCAATGCCTTCGTAGATAAATTAAAGCAACGATATTGCTTTCAGAGAATGTCCTATAAAATTGGGTCCATATTAGTATTGATGAGTTGTTTCTCTCTGTAGAACAACACAGCGCTGATTACCTAACACACCTTCCCACACTATCGGGATGCATGTATTCTTAACGGTTTTGCTGAAAGACATAGTCAGTAAAAGGGTTTGCTAGCACCCCACCCGCCTCTAAAGAAATAGTTGGTACGTCACTGCCTCTAGGTAGTTTTCTTCAGACGCTAATCCGGAGTTAAACAGAAAGGTTTAAAGTTCAGAAACTTCAACTCTTATATTTCAACGCATATTATGTGTGTTTCACACCATTTTGCTGGTTACATGTCATGAGGATTTTGTCACGCCAGTCTTCACTTAAATACTGAGGTCAACCTACAATGTTTCTAAGCACAGTATATATTCCGTATATGAACACACATCCCGTTGTTTTCCATTTCGTAGACACGCCATATATGCTGCGTTTTGCTGTAATGCTTGCAGTTACGTTAATCAGAAAACAGTTCGGACTCTCGTAAATGATGAGTACGTCAATAAAAAGCTTACTGTGTCTTAGCCCATACTACAAGACACCGCCATCGTCAGGATATTCTACAGCATACCAGAGAATCTCTCCGAGTCCATTTTTCAGATATGATTGACGAGGGTATCATTGCTACCCCAGATAATGTTTTATTTTAGTAAGCTAGATCTTGAGACGTTTGGTTCGTTGTTAGTATTATACTTTATTTTGTTCATTCTAAGATAAAATATTCCTTAACCTCTTATATTGCGTTTATTGTTCTAGGCGCGATATATTTAGAGAAATATTTGTCATTTTAAAAATCAAACATCTTTACATTTCTACATTTAGACGTCGACATTTGCTTACTCGCGAGTAGGTTATGTATGTTGTGCTTCGCTTCACTGTAAACGAACAAAGATGCTACATATAATTGTCAAAACCTATCAGTGTTCGTAGTTACAAATGTGACGTAGTTACTTAATGAACATTATACTTCGACCATGATGGAATTCGCTCATACAAGCCTTTTTTGCAGAACGTAGTAATACTGTTGAAGACAAATTGTCATTTCAAATATTGCGCGTCCGTACACCTGGTTCCACCCACAGGCTAGGAATATCTGTGGAGTGAGTATAATATGTGTAGAGGTATAATGTACCTCCATGGTACTGTCACTGTTACTAACATAAAACTTGGATTACATATGACGTTTGGTGTTTGAGGTTGGGGATAGAGTACTGTTCGAAATTCATACAACGCAGTATGATACAGAATAACGACTTTATTGTGCTAAAATGGTACACCATGACAAGGCACATCCACACGAATCAAAATCATAGAGCATACTGACTAAACACAATCAACTCCAAAGGCAGCCTGTTGTCAGGCAAGGTCGATAGTCAGCAGGGTTATACAACGTGGTTCCCCCATGTGTGGATCACTTTGGAAAGGTGACTGTCGTGGTCGCACGATGGTGCAAAAATATGACATCCATGCGACGGTGTGGTAGTGGGCGATGTGTCGTGGTCGTCATGCAGGACAGTGTACAAGTTAGATGTGTCAGAGGTATGGTGGTCTCGCACCCGTTGCACAGCACCTATGTGGCATCTTGAAAGTATGCGGGTGGGCGCGTATGCGGGTGGGCGCCGAGTCCGGCAATAGCGGGACTTTTGTAGAACGTCACTTGTCAAGGCGTTTAAAAGGGTTCAGCTTGCGGGAAGTAATCTTCGTGGTCCTCGATTGGGGCAGCGTAGGGGTACAATGTCCTGGGGGTGGCAATTGTGAGGAAAACATCTGTAGGCCCTCGTAATGCGCTGTCAGCCATGTCCCAGTCATTGGACAGTTCGTAGGAATGTGTGAAACGCCATTCCCAGCATCACGTTTGGGATGTTGACTTTTGAAGACCAGGAAATTATGATCAACTTGACGTTAATGTCGTCGGGTAGAAAGTCTTTGGCGTCGAGGTACACTAAAAAATTGCTGATGGCCACAGAGTGTCTGGTTAAGTCAGCTTGTTGTGTGGTGGAGATTAATGTGCCATCGGTGGATGGGTTGTCCTGAAGTATCCACATGGGTTTTAGACAGTCGATAGATACCGAATAGATACCCAATTCGGTCTTCTATTCAGCATAATTTTGAACATGTGTGTGCCGAGTTTTAGAGCCTCGTGCGGACCTGTATAATGAGGCTGTGAAACAGGCCAAACCCTGTCATCACGAAGCATGACGTGCTTGCTATCTACGAGGTTCTAAGTCATTAAAATTTTAGGGGTGCTGTGAGGCTATGAGGTGGTATCTTGAGCTGTGCAATGTATTCTTTTACCCTAATGGCGAGAACAGTAAGTTCGGTGGTTTCCACTAGCGGCACCTGTAGCACAAAGTCAGCAGGAAGGGCGAGTGGCTCGCAGTACAGTACTTCAGCGAGGGAGACGTGGAGATCGTTTCGTGGGTGATACATACACCGAATAGCACCCATGGTAAAGTTTCAGTCCAGAGACTGCCATAGCTTTTAGTATGCGATATCATCGTTCCACGAGACCATTGAGTGTGATAAGCGGTAGATCTAAAACGATGAGTTCTACGGAAGTTACATAGTTCACTGAACAGGGCAGATGCAAATTCTTGGCCTTGGTTGGCGGTCGTGGACACCAGACATACTTGTCAGGGAATCCAAGTGTCAGTGAAGGCTCTGCCTGCTAACCCTGCTGACATATGTTAAAGAGGAATGGGTTCAAAACACCACATTACGCGGTGACTGGTTGAAAGGATGCATTGGTAATATTCAGATGCAGGGATGAGTCCCACCAGGTCAACTTGAACTTGCTGGAACCACTTTTTCAGCATAGTAAACTGTGCGAGGGTGTCAGCGCATGGCGTCCTATTTTGCTTTTTCGGTAAGGTATGCACATGCGTGTTGTAACGGGACATCCTCCTCTAGCATTACTTTTCCCCAACAGTGGCTGTCGATACCAGTATTATTTTTAGAATTTTGGACAGGTAAGTATTATCTCAGCTGCTTTTCTGAAAACATTCATATAATTTTATACACAATGTGTTATATTTCAAGCTAACATTTATGAAAACGAATTACGTTATTTTGGAAGTTGTTGTTGTTGTGGTCTTCAATCCAGAGACTGGTTTGATGCAGCTCTCCATGCTACTCCATCCTGTGCAAGCTTCTTCATCTCCCAGTACCTACTGCAACCTACGTCCTTCTGAATCTGTTTAGTGTATTCATCTCTTGGTCTCCCTCTACGATTTTTACCCTCCAGTACTACATTGGTGATCCCTTGATGCCTCAGAATAAAGCTGCATACCCTCGGGTGATGCTGAGGGAATTAGATTAGGAAATGAGGCACTTAAAGTAGTAAAGGAGTTTTGCTATTTGGGGAGCAAAATAACTGATGATGGTCGAAGTAGAGAGGATATAAAATGTAGGCTGGCAATGGCAAGGGGTGATGCTGAGGGAATTAGATTAGGAAATGAGGCACTTAAAGTAGTAAAGGAGTTTTGCTATTTGGGGAGCAAAATAACTGATGATGGTCGAAGTAGAGAGGATATAAAATGTAGGCTGGCAATGGCAAGGAAAGCGTTTCTGAAGAAGAGAAATTTGTTAACATCCAGTATAGATTTAAGTGTCAGGAAGTCATTTCTGAAAGTATTTGTATGGAGTGTAGCCATGTATGGAAGTGAAACATGGACGATAAATAGTTTGGACAAGAAGAGAATAGAAGCTTTCGAAATGTGGTGCTACAGAAGAATGCTGAAGATTAGATGGGTAGATCACATAACTAATGAGGAAGTATTGAATAGGATTGGGGAGAAGAGAAGTTTGTGGCACAACTTGACCAGAAGAAGGGATCGGTTGGTAGGACATGTTCTGAGGCATCAAGGGATCACCAATTTAGTATTGGAGGGCAGCGTGGAGGGTAAAAATCGTAGAGGGAGACCAAGAGATGAATACACTAAGCAGATTCAGAAGGATGTAGGTTGCAGTAGGTACTGGGAGATGAAAAAGCTTGCACAGGATAGAGTAGCATGGAGAGCTGCATCAAACCAGTCTCAGGACTGAAGACCACAACAACAACAACAACCCTCGGGAAAAATTACGGCTGTAGTTTTCCCTTGCTTTCAGCCGTTCGCAGTACCAGCACAGCAAGGCCGTTTTGGTTAGTGTTACACGGCCAGATCAGTCAATCATTAAGACTGTTGCCCCTGCAACTGCTGAAAAGGCTGCTGCCCCTTTTCAGGAACCACACGTTTGTCTGGCCTCCCAACAGACACCCCCTCCGTTGTGGTTGCACCTACGGTACGGCTATCTGTATCGCTGAGGCACGCAAGCCTCCCCACCAACGGCAAGATCCATGGTTCATGGGAGTGGTTATAATCGACAAATACTAGTTCTGAGTGTACAGTTAAAAATTTTTATAAACATTTGAAATCACGAATTACTTGACACATTTAAAATTTCTATTATTAATCACGCAATCTAGTACTGTTTATTATGTTTATTTCTGGATTCATTTATGAAATAATAATCGAAAATAATGGAAATTCATTTGTCAAAAAAAATTGTAATCCTTTGGAATACTGTTATTACCGCAGAGTGAAGTAGTAGTAACCATGTCTCTGATGTGATCGGACGTATTTTCGAATTTTGGGTGAACAATGTAACTTCGCATTTGTTAATGTGAAAATTCAAAAGACTGTATGATAGACCAGAATGTGACAATATATATTAACATAACAACAAAAATTCTGCAACAAGAATCTTCAAAATTATTTAGATGAATTCAACCATGAGGACCTAAAATGAGCGAATTTCAGCTTCAAGAATCAGACCCCTAGACAAGAAGAACTGGAGCCGTCTCTACACGAAAAGCTAAGTAAACTAGAAAGTTTATTGTAATCTTCACTCCTCTCATTTTTTTCATAGAAGACTCTGCTTATTGTGGAAAATAACTGGAATTAGGAAGGAGTGGGCAGATTACGGTGTCCACTTCTTGCAGTCTTTCTTGACGTTTGGCGATAGGAAACGATCTGTAATGAGACATGTCATCGGTCACATGCTGAGATGTGAGAAGTTGTGCAGCTGGTCGAAGATGATTTTCTGGAAACGTTAAAGTACAAGAGGACAAGCTCTGTTTTGTGACATGTCACACAAGGTCTGTCTTGTTATGCCCGGCTTCAGACGACGTTCGAATTTTAAGATTAGTAGCTGTACCACTGAGGAGGTCTAGGAGGTATTTCGCCTGCTGTTGAGCCTTCGTAAATTTATCATAGTCAGTTGGTGCAGACACGGCGTTGAACTGTGACAGGTAATCGGCGACGACATTGTCTAAACCTTCCAGATGAATAAAGTTAGTTGTAAATTACGTGGTGCAATCTAGGTGGTGGATGTGTCTTTGGCACAAGTCTTCCAATGGGCTACTGACTGAGTCTGCTAGTGGTCGGCGATCAGTATAGATCACTAGTGGCCTGCCTTCTATGCTGTCCTTGAACTGCAGAATCGCCTCGCAGACCATGAGAAGTTGGCAGTCATAGGTGGGCCATTTGCACTGTGAAGGAGTCAACTTTTCGAAAAAAGTGTGAGTGGTTGCTGTACACCTGCTGCTTCCTGTTGGAGGACCAGACCGATCGAAAAATCACTCGTATTTGATGTTATCTTTAATAGTGTGTTAGGAAGTGGGTGTGTCAAAGTCATCGCCTGAGTGAGCTGGTCAAAGGCATTCTGTGTGACGGTGGTCCACCACGGCTCCCGTTTACCATTAGTGTTTCTACCTTTGAGGGCCTCTGTGAGTAATGGCAATAGTGGTTGTCTGCAGGGAGTGGCACCTATAGAATTTGATCATCGCTATAAATCGATGTAATTTTTGGTAGTCTTATGCAGCCGGTAGTTGGCAGAGGATTTCCGTTCACTGTGGTGTAGGGTGGATGTCCACAGCGATGATAACGTGACGGAGAGTTGTTGGAGCTGGAGATGGCTTTGTTCATCATTAATTATGACACCGTTTGCTGTCATTATATCGAAAACTTGTTTGAGGTGAGTTATGTATGCCATTGTGCTACGAAAAAATGTGGATGTCATCGAGATAAGTGCAGCAGAAAAGTAGCTTGAATAGAATACCATCTAAAAACCGTTTCTACATTTGCGCTGCGTTTCTGAGGCTATATGGCATTAAGAGGTACTTAAATAGGCCTAAATGTGTGATGATTGCTGTCTTTTGCACATCTACTTCGCTCATCGGTATTGGATGATTATCTCGTTTTCAGTCCAGCACGCTGAAGATAGATGCTCCTGCAAGGTAGTGAATAAAGTCCTGGATATTTGGTACTGGGCAACTGTCAATTATGGCACGTGTATTAAGAGTTCAGTAGTCACCATATAAATGTAAAGCACTGTCTTCCTTTGACGCTAGTTTAGTGGGTGAAGTCATGAACTGTGTGAATGTCTGACTATTCCGGCCTTCAAAAGTTCATCGACAGCCATCTTGGTCAACGAAGACTGTCTGGCAGGAGCCGACGTTTTCTGTGTCGGACTTGGGGGCCTGGCGTGGTGGGGATCTTGTGTACCGTTTGATATGTATGGTGCACTGGGTAAATTGCACTCTCAGATAACCTGTAGGTAAATGGGTGCATGGGTCGACAGCAGGGAAACTTGCATAGGATCTTTGAGGAGTGCGTGGGTGGAACTGCTGCCTCAGAGGCTGGTGTAGACGCATCAGAAGTGTGTTGTACTGGCGCGACGGGATCATTGTAGACGGACGAAGTTAGTCGAGAGTACAGTAGGTTGTGTCATGCTGCAGTGGGCTTCTAAGACTTATTTGAGTTGCCAATCGTATCGTTTCATTCTTCTGCGTGAGGCGGAAGGACTTCAGTCGGATTTGGAAGGAAAGAAACTGATTTTTGTTTGGTTTTAATGAGTGAGTTGAGCAGTCAAGTAGATGACTGTAACTGTCATTCGTTGGGGTACGCTGCTTTGATTCGACTGGAAAAGATGTAGTAAGGATGTGTCGTTATTCCGTGAGGGCGTAGCTGTGACGTCGGCGACTTCAGGGCCAGTATCACGTTGAATCAATGTGCTGTTGGATAAGTCTAGTAGAAGCCAGGAAAGGTGGAGGAAATTGACACTGAAATCGGACGTTGTTTGTGGCTGACGTTTCGAACCCTAGGTCCAGTTTGCGAGGCTCCGACGCATAAATGGTGACTGCTGCGTCGTTCACTGCACACAGCTGTACGTACAACGGTGCTGCTGAGTACTGTGGCGGGAAAGATCGAATGTGTCGCACTGGAATCGACTAAATAGGATTGTTCTCCGGTACGGTCCTGAATATACAGCCTTCCGTTGTCGGTGAAACGTGAGCCAGTCCTTTGCTTCGTGACATGAAGCGGCTTGAATGATAATCGTACGCCTATCACGGGCCGCGCTGCTGTTTTGGGTGATCGCTAGAACAGCAGCTGCAGCACGTGGCATCCCCTAACTTTTTTTTTTTTGTAATCTTATGTGATTTAACTGCTAAGGTCATCAGTCCCTAAGCTTACACACTACTTAACCTAAATTATCCTAATGACAAACACACACACCCATGCCCGAAGGAGGACTCGATCCTCCGCCGGGACCATCGCCGAACTTGACGTTGCACCAGCAGAGACGCGCGGTGGCGTCATGGAGTGTGCGGTCGCCAGCAGTCTGTTTTGTTGAGGCAGCTGCATTAAGGTCATCGTCTGTGGCGCACGCCTCCCTACATCGCAGTCGGATGCGGTCGGGCCAATGTGGCTGTCGCAGGAAGCAAAGCAAGCCGAGAACGGTGCTGCTGTCCACATGGTGGTATTGTTGTCAACTGAACTGATGCATTGTCGGTGTTGATAGCGGCGAAAATTCTATCTGCTAATTTGTGTTTCTAGTCCAACCGTTTACTCGTTGCCGAGCATTGCGTGTTGCACTTGAGACGGAAGTTTAGCTATACACATCGTCCACAGCGTGTGATAGTGCATCAGTTGAAAATCGACTGACGTTCGTAACGAGCGTCATAGTTGTGATGAGGCCACGAGCAGACCAGACCTCATCGGCGGCGTCAGTGTCGAGACCGGGATTAGTGATCGTGATGTTGTCATTATGACTACGGTTGCGAAAGTTAAAAAGTCGGTCAAGAAGGCTAGGAGAGCATTCTTACTAGAAAGGGCAGATTAGCAGTTGTTAGCATCCCACTAAGTAAATGAATCGACTTCATGTACTTCCACACTGGACTCGCATTCGGGAGGACGACGGTTCAATCCCGCGTCCGGCCATCCTGATTTAGGTTTTCCGTGATTTCCCTAAATCACTCCAGGCAAATGCCGGGATGGTTCCTCTGAAAGGGCACGGCCGACTTCCTTCCCAATCCTTCCATAATCCGATGAGACCGATGACCACGCTGTCTGGTCTCCTTCCCCAAACCAACCAACCAACCATGTACTTCCGGTACGATGGGCGTGGAAGAATTATGGGCAAATTATAAACACGCTGTAAATCACGCATTGGACAAGTATGTGCCGAAAAAGTGGGTTACGGACGGAAGAGACCCCCCCCCCCCCCCCCCCGTGTTTTAACAGCGCAGTTCGGAGAATGCTCAGGAAGCAAAGGCAGTTGCACTCGCGGTACAAGAAAGATCGGGAGAACGAGGACAGGCAAAAGTTAGTAGAGATTCGTGCTGCTGTAAAAAGAGCGATGCGCGAAGCATTCAACCACTACCACCGTCATACCTTAGCAAAAGATCTTGTTGAAAACCCAAGGAAATTCTGGTCTTACGTAAAATCGGTAAGCGGGTCGAAAGCTTCCATCCAGTCACTCACTGATCAGTCTGGCCTGGCAACGGAAGACAGCAGAACGAAAGCTGAAATTTTAAATTTAGCATTTGAGAAATCTTTCACGCAGGAGGATCGTACAAACATACCGCCGTTTGAGTCACGTACAAATTCCCGTATGGAGGACATAGTGATAGACATCCCTGGGGTTGTGAAGCAGCTGAATGGGTTGAAAATAAATAAATCGCCAGGTCCTGATGGAATTCCAATTCGGTTTTACAGAGAATACTCTACTGCATTGGCTCCTTACTTAGCTTGCATTTATCGCTAATCTCTTGCCCAACGTAAAGTCCCGAGCGACTGGAAAAAAGCGCAGGTGACGCCTGTATATAAGAAGGGTAGAAGGACGGATCCTCAAAATTTCAGACCAATATCCTTAACATGGGTTTGTTGCAGGATTCTCGAACATATTCTCAGTTCGAATATAATGAATTTCCTTGAGACAGAGAAGTTGCTGTCCATGCATCAGCACGGCTTTAGAAAGCATCGCTCCTACGAAACCCAACTCGCCCTTTTTTCACATGATATCTTGCGAACCATGGATGAAGGGTATCAGACGGATGCCATATTCCTTGACTTCCGGAAAGCGTTTGACTCGGTGCCCCATTGCAGACTCCTAACTAAGGTACGAGCGTATCGGATTGGTTCCCAAGTATGTGAGTGGCTCGAAGACTTCTTAAGTAACAGAACCCGGTACGTTGTCCTCGATGGTGAGTGTTCATCGGAGGTGAGGGTATCATCTGGAGTGCCCTAGGGAAGTGTGGTAGGTCCGCTGTTGTTTTCTATCTGCATAAATGGTCTTTTGGATAGGGTGGATAGTAATGTGCGGCTGTTTGCTGATGATGCTGTGGTGTACGGGAAGGTGTCGTCGTTGAGTGACTGTAGGAGGATACAAGATGACTTGGACAGGATTTGTGATTGGTATAAAGAATGGCAGCTAACTCTAAATATAGATAAATGTAAACTAATTCAGATGAATAGGAAAAAGAATCCTGTAATGTTTGAATACTCCATTAGTAGTGTAGCGCTTGACACAGTCACGTCGATTAAATATTTGGGCGTAACATTGCAGAGCGATATGAAGTGGAACAAGCATGTAATGGCAGTTGTGGGGAAGGCGGATAGCCGTCTTCGGTTCATTGGTAGAATTTTGGGAAGATGTGGTTCATCTGTAAAGGAGAGCGCTAATAAAACACTAATACGACCTATTCTTGAGTACTGCTCGAGCATTTGGGATCCCTATCGGGTCGGATTAAGGGAGGACATAGAAGCAATTCAGAGGCGGGCTGCTAGATTTGTTACTGGCAGGTTTGACCATCACACGAGTGTCACGGAAATGTTTCAGGAACTCGGGTGGGAGTCTCTAGAGGAAAGTAGGCGTTCTTTTCGTGAATCGCTACTGAGGAAATATAGAGAACCAGCATTTGAGGCTGACTGCAGTATAATTTTACTGCCTCCAATTTACATTTCGCGGAAAGACCACAAAGATAAAATAAGAGAGATGAGGGCTGGTACAGAGGCATATAGGCAGTCATTTTTCCCTCGTTCTGTTTGGGAGTGTAACAGGGAGAGAAGATGCTAGTTGTGGTACGAGGTACCCTCCGCCATGCACCGTATGGTGGATTGCGGAGTATGTATGTAGATGTAGTTAGTTTTGTTGAGGCAGCTGCACGAAGGTCATTGTCTGTGGCGCACGCCTCCCTTACATCGCAGTCGGCTGCGGTCGGTCCAATATGGCTTTCGCACGAAGCAAAGCATGCCGAGAATGGTGCTGCTGTCCACACGGTGGTAGTGTTGTCAACTAAACTGATGCATTGTCGGTGTTGATTACGGTGAAAATTCTATCTGCTAATTTATGTTCCTAGTCCAACCGTTCACTCGTTGGCGATCATTGCGTGTTGCACTTGAGACGGAAGCTTAGCTATACACATTGTCCACAGCGTGTGATAGTGCATCAATTGAAAATCGACTAATGTTCGTAACGAGCGTCATAGTTGTGATGAGGTTCTGTCTATTAACTGTTGTTCGTTGCAGATGACTTGTTGCTGCTGCTCCTCCGGTGTTCTGGAGAGGCGTTGTAGAAGAACTGAGTTGGCTGTAAAATATTTTTTGTTGTCTACCGGTGGTGCAAGGGTGATGTCCTTCTCACGTCTGCGTACTCACCCAAGTGGCTGAGTAAGTAACGTCACTGATGACCATATGCCTAGCTTTTTTTTTCTTTTTTTCTCATGTGTGTGTGGTGGTGGTGCTGAAGTCTGATCAACTTCGTTGATTTTTACTTCTGTAGGGAATGGAAAGGGTAAAAATTTTCGGTTTATTTATTTATTCTTCTTTCAGCTTTAGTCTGGGCACACAGAAGGGTCCTTTAACTCGCTGCTTTTGGTGTGTGTTTGGAAACATGTGTGCAGAAGTGCTAAAGGACTTTATGTCCTTAAATTATGGAGAATTACGTAGGGATAACATTTACGGAGGCTCAAATACTATCGCCTTCTGTACTTTATATTTGTGGTTGCGTAAGGGTTCTACCGTACCTACTGTGGTGAGCTGTGGTGTACTGTCGCGTATCATGTCCAACTTCCGAAGTAAGGTTCAGCCTTCTCCTTGACCTTGTCGGAGAGGTAAGTTTCGCTTAAGGCTCGATGAATATCATGATTCCGGATCCACCATTGGGCTCAAGTGATCCATCGTAGGCATCTGCTTTGTATAACCTGTAACTGCTTGTAGTTAGTGGCACACGTAGTACCCCAAGAGGTCGATCCATACAAAATAGATGGTTCGACTGTGGCGTGGTACAACTGGAGTTTCGTGCGTTGGCTGAGGTACGAGCTCTTCAGAAATGGGAGAAGAGCTCCCAGCATTTTGAGGCCAGACGTCTTCTTCTCCATAATGTGATGACTACACAGCAGTTTGGCGTCCAGATGCACTCCAAGGTATTTTACAGTTGTTGCCCAGGAGAGTGGCTGCTCTGATATCCGTAGGCGTTCATTGACTACGGGGTCTCCGACGTGTGAAGACAATAACTTTGGTTTTCTCTGCATTGGCCGTTATTTTGTTCCTGTGAGTCCAGTATATGTCTAGCGAGAATGCTGTCCGCCATAGCGAGCCATACAGAGAGCTGATCGGAACGAAACGGCGGCAGCTTGGGATGAACACCAAATCGGTTGGAAGCGACATCTGTGGACGTAACAACTGGCAACGGTAACGTAGACGAACGTCCATTTCTGATCGCGGCGCGGTTTGTAGCGCGGGAAGACTGGCTCTGCATTGACGGCTGCGTCAACACCAGGTCGAAAATTACCTCGCGCGGCGTGGAAGAAACAACGTCCATGGCGAGTGTCACTCCACTTCTTTAGAATACACTCTGATGGAGAGTCGGTTGCGAAGCACTTTATACTGCGGCACAGCACTCGTTTGCGTAATTCGCGAATTGTGATGCACAACGATTGCACAATGTCTGCATTGTCGATGCGTAGTATCCGGTTCGGTGTTTATTTACTGTAATTCGCGGTCATCACCAGTGTAGATCTGTACTGTGGGCTACGTTACGAAATACATACAACTCGATACGGTACGGAATAACATCATTATTTTGCTCGAATGCTACACAATAACAAGGCAAGTTCGCACGAGTAAAACCTCGGAGCTTATTGACTGCACGTATCAACCCCAAATATAGTCCGCTGCGAAGCGAGGACGATTGCCAGCTATGTTACACAACGTGGTGTCCCCAAATGTTCTTTGTTAACGTTTTTCAACACTCAACACCCAATAATCATTCAAATTATCATAAAAATTACAACAATTAAAAAGTCAAGAGTGATGAGGTGTTTCCAAAAGCCGCATGGCTGCATGAAGGTGTTTTATTCGCAGCTACCGGTTCCACATCAGTATAGCCGCATCTTCAGGTTTATAATGGTTAAATTTCGATAATGTCGATAGACAGTTACGGAGTCCCAGCCTTCGGGAAGTTATCCACTTGAGAGTCAAATCACATTGATGGGTTGTCGTAAAACGGAGTACAGCCAAAAGATGCTAAGAGTTAGTAACATATTGGGCTGAGTTTGTTAAATTAAAGCCGGTCTATACTTCCGGTAAATGGACGTAAAGTACACCAAAGTATAGTTCAACAACCCATGGATCTTACTTTCATTTCGACATCCAAATTCGAGATTTCTGAACGAACAGCGCGCGAAATTGCGGCTGTGACGCTTTTAGTCACTGTGACTGCCGCGTTGGAAAACTGGTGTGAGACCCTGGATACTAAACAGGCGGGTAGACGCCAACTGGCACAATTAGAATTAAATGACACAGGAATATGAGAACACGCTGCTGTATAAAGCAGCGAGTAAGCTCACCGTCTGAAGGGAATCAAAGCTTCCGGAATCACTCAAGTGCTTGGCTGTATTGTATTTGCTGTATTTCTCTTAAAAGAGCAAACACTAAATTGTGCCAGGTCGAAAAGTAAGTGTCAATTGTCCAATGGCCAGGCTCATAGCCACGGCATATAATTCATAATGTTCTGAGACAGCAAGCATTAGCCAAGCAATACTGCCACTGCCAAACACCTAATGACGTCACAACGCCTCCTGAAGGCAGTATTGTTAACTGTCCATGTGTGCACAACGACACGTGCTCAACATACGATAATCCAGTAAGAGGTGAAGTATTTGCTCAGGTTCAAGGTAACTGTAAAATGGGTTTGAAAAAAACAAAAGAACAGGTGATTAACACCACGAAAGAATCTGCCTCTCGTTAAAAAAAGAATCTGCATGTCGATAAAAATGTGAAATGATCGTATGGGATTTTTTGCTGGTCGACACCATCTGGGGTTGTTCGGCCTCGACACAACAATAACAGAAAAATGTGTAAAGAGGTACTTAGTGACGTGCATTCAATGAATCGCCATGGCAGTAGAATGTAACGAAGTATCGGTGTAACATTGAAAAGTAGTCACTATAAGCATAAATAAGATATCATCAATCCAAAGGTAGGCTTCAACATTACAGTAGTGCCGTTGACTTGCTTCCTTCCAATCTGTGAAATTACTCAACCGTGCAGTCAGGAAGGATGGTTAGATTATTATACCCCGTCGACAACTTACTCGGATTAGAGGAAGGTTGATGAGAGAAATCAACCGTGCCCTTTTCTATGGAACCAAGCAGGCAATAGCCCTAAACTTGGATAAGTAGTTTTATGTAGCCAATGCGCCCTTCGATCGAACAGCTTTGAAGGAAGAATCGTTGTAGTGTTAAAACCGATGAGCGACGCGCCGTGATATATTTCAGAAGACCTAGTTTTCCATCTGCAAAGCTTCGTTAGAAGGTCCACTACCAATGAAGTTTTGAATCCTTGAGCTACACTATTCCGTTTACTCAATCAGTTGCGCAACTTTTGAGGAGAGGCTGCAACATTGTTCGTTCAAGATTGTATGTTTACGTGAACGTTTTTCTCTTAACTATTACTATTAGATTAGGTTAGTTGTACCATTGTCATTTCTTTCGAAAATTTAGTTTTCATTGTCAAGTGCGATCCGCACTGGTTCTGTGTTATTTTGAGCTCCGTAAAGCGAGGATAAGTCTAAGTCAGATCGCTTCTAAGCCTGCAGTTATGAAGGTGACTTATTTACTTACAGGATGTGAATACTGCCGCCGCGTGAAATCACCTGTGGACTGTGTCGTTATGGAACATAAACTGTGCTGAAAACAAACATCGAAAATAACACATTTCTACACAAGAATCCCTATCACTATCCCTATCTCTCTCTCTCTCTCACCGAGCGAGGTGGCGCAGTGGTTAGCACACTGGACTCGCATTCGGGAGGACGACGGTTCAATCTCGCGTCCGGCCATCCTGATTTAGGTTTTCCGTGATTTCCCTAAATCGCTTCAGGCAAATGCCGGGATGGTTCCTTAGAAAGGGCACGGCCGATTTCCTTCCCCATCCTTCCCTAATCCGAGCTTGTGCTCCGTCTCTAATGACCTCGTTGTCGACGGGACGTTAAACGGTAATATCCTCCTCCTCCTCTCTCTCTCTCTCTCACTCTCTTTCTCTGTCTCCGTCTCTCTCTCTTTCTTTTCAACACACACACACATACACAGGTGCGCGTGCCATATAGTTGCAATATATATGGCAAGATTGAGTAAGGTGAAAAAAATGCATGTGAGGAGATACTTTTTATGTAAGTACATATAACTCCAGCCACTCACTTTTTTTGAATAGTTATTTATTATTCCAGGAACGGGTTTTTGAACCTTTTCAGGTTCATCTTCAGATAGTTTTCTGTAAGTTACATCACTAGTTCTAGCATAGTGGTGGGTGCTAGCTTGCGACAATATGGGCGGCTTTTCTCTGCTGCAGCACATGCTGGATGCTGGCAAAGTTTCGCTATCACAGTGCAAATACATACAGAGTGTGTAAAAATTGTGAAATGATGTACCAACTGGCCATCAACATGGAAGAAGAAAGATGGTTACTAACAGAAAAAAGCCGGAAATACTGTCGCAAGCCAGGACCCAACATCATGCTAGACATAGTGAAGTAACTTACAGAAAACCATGTGAAGATGTATCTGAAAAGGTTCGAAAACTGGTTCATGTAATAACAAATAGCTATTTAAAAAAATAACTGGTCGCAGTTTTATGTATGTACATTCAGTTAACAGTCACGGGTTCTAAAATATCCGTAACTGATCAACTTAATATTTCTTATCCTTTTGCAAACTTCCATGGACTTGATTGCTTTTTTGGTTTTTTAGCGGTGTCGATAAATCTCTAATGATTCTAGCAAATCTATAGGTGTATCCATGGAGTGAGATTGGTTTACCTATAGAGCGATCATTCAGATGAGAACAACAGAATTTTGTTGCCAACAAACGTCGCTCTAGTAAGTGCCTTGCAGATTTCGAATATAATTACATCGCTACTACAGACAGTTCCCGTGCAAAGATAGAATCGCTTTTGTACTAGCGAGTCAAAGACATCTCAAAGTTTCAATTCGATATATTAAATGAACTTGGCTTAAAGCTTTGACGACATAACGCAAGGGTATTTCGCTTCTTTGCGATACCCGTCGCTATGGTATCAAGAAATTCGTTGAAACTCGAGCTTGTACAGACAGCTTGTTTGAGGAGAAAATGCCGTACATTCCGATATTGGATTGGAGGTACCCCCCCCCCCCCCTCCCCCCACGTTCGAGAGATAGCACTTACGATGCCTCGGCTACGATTGTAGTCCGATGTCTACGGATGGCTGGGAAAACGGCCCCCCAGGGTTGACGACAGTGCAGATTGTGAATCTACATCCACTCGTCCAACTGTCTTCATTCACACGAAACATGAGTCGTGAAGTTCAAATGGTTCAAATGGCTCTGAGCACTATGGGACTTAACAGCTGTGGTCATCAGTCCCCTAGAACTTAGAACTACTTAAACCTAACTAACCTAAGGACATCACACACATCCATGCCCGAGGCAGGATTCGAACCTGCGACCGTAGCGGCCGCGCGGTTCCGGACTGCGTGCCTAGAACCGCATGAGTCGTGAAGTCCGCAGGCTGGTGTATAGGTGTGAAAACAACGCTGCCCACCTCTGCCATGAAAACCGTGCTAAACCGTTGGTCTGTATTTACCCTGCATTTTTGCACATTCAGTAGATAACCTCTTCAACAGTTCTGCTATATTTCTTGTTATCCTTTCTCACTAATCTGTTGCCACAGCACAAACTGAAACGATGTCTCCGT